>NC_051423.1:32643945-32648945 GCF_015228065.2 Penaeus monodon | reverse complement strand
TGACACCGCCCCCTCCCCTACCCACCTCTTTCCTCCCTTCCTCTGCCTTCCGGAGTAACGTCACACATGCAAACAATAATAGCAAAGAAAGACAAATAATCGCAGACAAATCCACGTTTTCCCTTCGACTATCCCTTTGCCCTCGTTTCATCCTTTTATTCCAACCCCTCCTCTCCATCTATCCACAAATTCACCCCCTCCCTCTTGCTTCTACCACCCCTATCCCTTTACCCCCCTCCCCCCTTCCTCTTGCTTCTACTTCTCTATCCCCTTACTCCCCCCCCCTTTCCTCCTTCCTCTTATTTCTATCACCCCTTTTATACCCCAACCCCCCCCACCCCTTTCCCACTGACCCCCTTTTCTCTCCCCATTGGCCATCTATCCCCGCCTCCATCCCATTAAACCACCTCCTTCATCTACCCTTTCGCCATCTTCCTCCTTCCTCGCACTCTTTTAACCCAACTTGCCCCTAACCCCTTTCCCCTCATCTGTCGCCCAGACCCCTTTAACACTTCCCTCGCCCGCCCCTTCACCTCTCTCTCTCTCCTTCTTCGCCCCCTTTTCACCCTAACCTCTTTTCGCTATCCCCCTTACCCTTCCTCATACGCCCCCACCCCTCTGAGCCTACTTCCCCAACCCGCCCCCTTACCCTCCTCCTTCCTCTATCCTCACTCTTTTTACCCCAACCCCTTCCCTTATCCCTTCACACCCTCCCCTCCCCCTATCCCTCCCCCCCTTTCCCTATCTCCTCACCCCCCTTCGCCCACACCCCCTAATTACCACCTCCATCTTGGGCAGCGCGAGGGGGCCGGCCTATCGCAGCCTCGTAAACACGGAGGCTACATCCCGGGCAAGAATGCAAGGCGCCAGACCCTGCATCGGGACATCTCTGTTGCAACAACCAACAACCTCGCCTCGTGCACACTCGGCGCCCGCTGTGAATGCATAATGACGATTCATTATACACGATGAGAGGGATATTAACCTCCCTTTAATAGAACAAAAAAAAAAAAGTTGATGAATAATTAATTTCCTTTTTTTTCGCTCCCTTACTACTCGTTTTTCGACAAATGTTACTAATGTGTGCATATTTTATGACAAACGACAAAGTTACCGCTAGACAAAAAAAAAAAAAAAAAGTATAGCCAGATCCACAGAACTCCTCCTGTTTAGTCCTTAACGCCGAGTGCCCTAAAAAGAGCGAGACAAATAAGCAGCGCAACAAACGTCAGCCGGAAAACAAATAAACAAACTAACAACCGCATCCACGACCCGCTATCCCCCTTGGGCCACCTGCTCCCCCCTCCCCCCTCTCCCTCCCCTCGTCTTTCTCTTTCTCTCTCTCTCTCTCTCTCTCTATCTCTCTCTCTCCTCTCTCTCTCTCTCCTCTCTCTCTCTCTCTCTCTCTCTCTCTCTCTCCTCTCCTCTCTCTCTCCCTCTCCCTCTCCCTCACCCTCTCCCTCTCCCTCTCCCTCTCCCTCTCCCTCTCCCGTCTCCCTCCCTCTAAATATATATAATATTTTAATATATATATATATATATATATATATATTATATATATATATTATGTGTGTGTGTGTGTGTGTGTGTGGGAAACATACATACATACATACACACACACACACACACACACACACACACACACACACACACACACACACACGGGGGGAGGGAGGGGGGGAGAGAGGGGGGGGGAGGGAGGGAGAGGGAGAGGGGGGAGAGAGAGAGAGAGAGAGAGAGAGAGAGAGAGAGAGAGGGAGGGAGGGAGGGGGGGGGGGGGGGGAGAAGAGAGAGAAAAAGGGAGAGGGGAAGGAGAGAGAGAGAAGAGGAGAGAGGAGAGGGGGGAGAGGGGAAGGGAGAGAGGAGAGAGAGAGGGGGGGGGGGGGGAGGGGGGGAAGGGGGGGAGGGGGGGTAGAGAAGAGGGAGGGGGGGGGGGGAGGGAGGGGGGGAGAGAGAGAGAGAAGAAAAAAGGGAGAGAGAAAAGAGGAGAAGAGAGAGGGAGAGGGAGAGAGAGAAAGAGAGAGGAGGAGAAAGAAGAGAGGGGAAAGAAGAGAGAGAGAGAGAGAGAGAGGGGGAGAGAGAGAGGGAGGGGGAGGGGGGGAGGAGGGAGGGAAGGGAAGGGAGAGCGAGAGCGAAAACGAGGAGAAGGGGGAAAAGGGGGGGGGGGGGGGGGGGAAGGGAGGGAGGGAGGGAGGGAGAGAAAAGAAGAGAGAAAGAGAGAGAGAGGGGAGAGAGAAAAGGGGAGAGAGGAGAGAGAAGAGAGAAGAGAGAGAGGGGAAAAAGACAGAGAGACAGAGAGAGAAAGGGGGGTAAGAGGGGAAAGAGAGGAAAGAGAGAAGGGAAAAGAGAGAGAGAAGAGAGGAAAAACGAGAGAGAGAGAGAGTGAAGGACAAAAAAACGAGAGAAGAGAGAGAGAGAGAGAGAGAGAGAGAGAGAGAGAGAAGGCAAAACGAGGGGAAGGGAAAAGAGAGAAGGGGGGGGGGGCTCTACCTACACGAAGTGTAACCTACAGATCTTTCTCTACCTTTGCCTAAATCACAAAAAAGTAATTCCTTTTCTTCAAGATATTTCTTCGTCCCTATGTATCTTATCTTCCAATGTTTTTTTATCGGTTAAATGAAGGGTGCGAAGAAGCAGGCACGGGAAGCAGGCAGGGTCAGACAGACAGGCACGAGGGGCGAGGTGCGGGCGTCGAGTATTGCATGCCAGCTCTGCCTGCCACGTTCCAGACCCCCTCCCCCCCTACCCCAACCCAATCCACCATGCGCTCTGACTATCTCTCCGCCTGGTTGTTCGTATGTTCGCGCGTGCGTGCGTGCGTGCGTGTGTGCGTGCGTACGTGTGGGGCGTGCGTGGTGCTGCGTGTGTGTGGTGTGTGTGGTTTGCGTGTGGTTTGTGTGTGTGTGGTGTGTGTTGTGTGTGTGTGTTGGGGCCAGTGGGTGGTGTGTGCGTGCGTGTGGTTTTTACATGTGTGGTGTGTGTGTGCGCATGTGTGCGTGTGCATGTGCGCATGTGAGCGTGTGCATGTGTGCATGTGTGCGTGTGTAACCGTCTGTCTGTCAGGCTATCTCTCTCTTCCTCGTCTATTTGTCTGTCTAGCCATCTACCTTTCTTCCCACTCCATTTGTTTCTACGTCTAATGAGTTTACATAACATCAAAAGCAGCATTAGCATCATGATGAGACAAAAGACTATGAGGGGAAGCAACAATCAAAAAATAAAAATGAAAAGATGAAGAGCAGGATATAAAGTGGTGGAGATGGAGGAGGAGGAGGGGGGAGAGGGAGGAGGAGGAGGAGGAGGGGGAGGGAGGAGGAGGAGGAGGAGGAGGAGGAGAAGAAGAAGAAAGAGAAAAAGAAAAAGAAGAAGAAAAAGAAGAAGAAGAAGAAAAAAAGAAAAGAAGAAGAAGAAGAAGAAGAGAAAAAGAAAAAGAAGAGGAGGAGGAGGGAGGAGGAGGGGGAGGACCAGGAGGGGGGGGACCCGGAAAAGGGGGGGAGGAGGGCCAGGAGGGAAAAGGAAAAGGACCAGGAGGAGGAGGAGGAGGAGGAGAAAAGAGATGAGGAGGATGGGAAAAGAGAAGAGGTGGAGGAGAAAAGGGAAGAAAAGAGGAGGCGGGAAGCAGCGCACAAGCGGTGAAGAGCGATAAAAAAAAAACGGAAGTGGGGAAAAGGGCCCCTTGGGCCCGAGGGGCCGACGCGGCCGCGGGACCCGTCCAGAAAATGCATCTCGCTCTCGACGACACAATCCATTTGGCAATTTATGAACGCTCGGCCTTGTGTGGTAGTGAATGGGAGGGGGAGGGGGGGAGGAAAGTTATCCCTTTCACAACTCTAACTGAAGGCGAGGCAGGAAGGTATTTCTAAATGAGCATAATGAAGTATATAGACTGGGAGGGAGGGAGGGTGAGAGTAATAAAAAATATCAGAACAGCAATAAGCGCCCAACGAAATCTGGCTGAAAAAGGAAACAGGGCTGTACAAACCTTCCGTTTCCGGGACAACAGCTACTTTGAAAGACCTGTCGGATGCCTAATTTCCGGCGAAGGTACAGCGCATAAACACTCATACTTAGACATACAAGAAATACAAGACATACAAAACAAAACACACACACACACACACACACACACACACACACACACACACACCGTAGAGATAGATGTGAATGAAAATGAACATCACCGGAGCGCAGGAACGGTATCTGACACGTTTTCTAAAAAAATAAATCATGCTGAAGACGCAATGAAAACGTGTCAACCAAAGCTAACCTTAATCACTTTCACTCATACCCCCCCCCCCCCGTCTGTCACAATGACCTCTGTCCAGGAACGTCATAATCATATCAAGATCCTCCACCTCACCTGCTGCCTCTGGAGTCCGAGATTATCAAATACCAACAGCGAAAGGAATCCTCTGACGCAGCACGCCCGCGCCCCAACCTTTTAGACTTTTTATTACGGAAATAGCCACGCCCATCCATCTGACATCTACCCCACCCCCCCTCCCCCGTCTCTTTCCGTCTCGGCATGTCCCATCCATCAAAATTTGAAACCTGGCCTGACTTTCCTTTTTTGGGTGCAAGCTGCTTGATGTTACCGATTGAATATATTAGCTGAAATCAATGGTTCTTCACTCACTCCCCTTCCCTTCCCTCCGTCGGCATCTCGCTTTGTTTGTTGAAATTTTCATCTCCCTTGCCCTACGTAAACATGCAAACATAAATATATATATATATATATATATATATAAATATAATAATAAATATATAATATATATTAATATATATTAGGAGAGAAGGGGGAGAGAGAGAGAGAGAGAGAGGAGAAGAGAGAGAGGGGAGAGAGAGAGAGAGAGAGAGAGAAGAGAGAGATTCAAAACATTAAGCGCGTATTTCACCCAAAACATACACATCTACTACATAAAAAAAAAAAAAAAAAAAAAAAACCACAACCCCCAAAACACACACACACACACAAACAAAAACCAAACAAAAAACAAAAA
>NC_051423.1:32625134-32627634 GCF_015228065.2 Penaeus monodon | reverse complement strand
TTATTAGTCTATTTGTACACAAATGTGCATTTACCTTTTTTTTTGGTCTTTAATTGCAAACTCCATATCAAAATGATATATAAATACACACATCTTTTAGATAATTTAAATTATATATATATTGCAATGGATGAGCCTCTGTTGCAAAAGTAGACTGATGTTGTTTTTAATATAAATTACACAATGATGATATTAAGGACGATATTGTTACTAACAACAGTGCCATTAATGTTACGTTTTAGTCTCACAAGAACAACAACAAAACGGAAGTGACTTATATGCAGTTTCATTGATAAAGTTGATAACCAGAGAATTGTAATAGAAATAATTGCATTAGTAGTAAGAATAACGAAGATGAATATGATCATAACATTCATTCATGAATGACTGCAATGATTAAATACTTAAATAATAATTAAGATGAGGTAACAATATCGAACGATGATCATAACAAGGCAGCAATATTTAGTGATGATTTAAAAAAAACACAAATATAATAACGATAGGACGGGTGATACTATTTTATCATAGTAACGATAATAGTCATGATTACAGCAATGATAGCAATAATGTTTTTGATAATGATAATGAATTCTCAGAATGCTATGACCTTAAAGGAGACGAAGTTTTCCAATATATCATTTTTTCACCAAAGCAAATTCCGGCAAACTTTTCAGAAGAGAGAAAGCTAAAGTAATATAAACACAGTTATCAAGAATAAGGAAAGTAGCATTACTATGTGTAAAATAAATAGTAGTTGTAAATACATACAGGTAAACATAGACATTATTATAATCTCCAAATATACATAATATGAAGTTTAGAGCAAAACAAATACCATTAAACGTAGACTAAAAATAGAATATAAATATAAAATATGAATACAAAAACCAGTATCACCAATAAGTAAAATAAGTATCAACAACGCTAATATTAAGTAAGAATAAAGCTCATAGTATGAGACCCTTTCGGAATGAACGACAATCTGTTCCAATCATTACCAATACGTTCGTTCGATTGAAAAATTGTCGTGCTGTTTGTGGCGCTGTTCATCCCCTATTCAATTGCATCTTTTTTTAAACATATACTGCATGTCATTTTTTGTTGTTGTTGTTGTTGTATGTTATGTTATTCATTCTGGTATTTTTTGTTTGTTTGTTTTGTTTCATTAGTTTTATTTTCTTTTTTTCGTGTATGTTATTCATTCTGGTATTATTTATTTGTTTGTTTTGTTTCGTGTTTCTTTTTTTTCGTTTCTTCCTCTTTCCTTACGCTCTTTTTTGCTATATATTCGTCACATTTTGCTGTTGTTGTTTATTTCGTTTACACGTATATATATATATTTTTTCTTTTCTTTTCTTTTCCTCTTTTTTCTTTTCTTTTTTTTCTTCTTTCTCTTTTTTTTTTTTTTTTTTTTTTTTTGGCAAGGCCTTTAAAAATGTGTCTGCTGATATTTTTTTTTCTAATGCATCGATTGTTAGTTATATTATGGCAATTAGCCGTAAACATAATCAATAATAATAATGATAATGGTAGTAGTAACAAAATTATTACAATAACGATGCTAATAAAAAGGATGATGATGATGATAATAGTCATGATGATGATGATGATGATGATGATGATGATGATGATGATGATGATGATGATGATGATGATGATGATGATGATGATGATGATGATGATGATGATGATGATGATGATGATGATGGTAGTAGTAAAAGTGATATAAATAATGATGATAAAAATGATGGTACTACTACTACTACTGTTACTACTAGTAGTAATAATAATGATACTAAGAATAATAACAAGAACTATAACGATAATGATGGTACTAACAATGATGAAATAATAATGTTGATGATAATAATAATAATGATAAAAATGATAATGATAAGGACAACAGCAACAACAACAATAATGACAATAATAAAAATGATAATAATAACAATAATGATAAAAATGATGATGATGATAATGATGATGATAATAATAATAATAATAATAATAATAATAATAATAATAATAGTAATAATAATAATGATAATAATGATAATCATCATCATCATCATCACCATCATCATCATCATGATAATAATATTAACAACAACAACAACAAAACAACGACAACAACAACAACAACAAAACAACGACAACAACAACAACAACAACAATAGTAATAATAATAATAATAATAATAATAATAATAATAATAATAATAATAATGATAATAATAATAATAATAATAATAATAATAATGATAATAATAATGATGATGATAATGAGAATAATAACGATCATAATGATAATAACAAAACAAGAGTAAGCAACAATAATAATCAAAATGATAAGAATAAGAACAAGAACAATAAAATAATAATAGCAACAACAACAACAAAATAACAACAACAACAACAACAACAACAACAACACAACAACAACAACAATAATAATAATAATAATAATAATAATAATAATAATGATAATGAGAAAGTAA
>NC_051423.1:32580134-32615134 GCF_015228065.2 Penaeus monodon | reverse complement strand
ATATATAATATTAATATACAAATATTAATATATATATAATAATAAAATTATATATATATATATATATTATATATATAATTATATATGTATATAATATATATATAATAATTATAATATATAATAATATATATATTACACACATACACTATATAATATATATATTGATATATATATATAATATATATATATATATTATATAATATTATATATCTAATATATATATATATATATTAATATATATATATAATATTATATATATATATATATATATATATATATATATATATATATATTATCTATATATATATATATTAATATACATATCTATAATATATATATATAATTATATATTATAATATTATCATAGTATATCTATCATATAAATCATATATATATATATATATATGATCTATATTATATATAGATATACTTATATATAATATTTATTTAATATTATTATTATAATATTTATTATTATTATTTATATATATTATATTTAATTATATAATAATATATAAATAATATTATATAATTATATATTATTTTTATATTATATTTATATATACTATATAGATATTATTTAATAATATATTATAGAATTATATAATATATATATTTTTTTAAATTTTATTATTATAATATAATATTTTATATATAATATATTTTTTATATATAATATTTATTTTTTTTTTTTTTTTATATTTTTTATTATTTTTTTATTTTTATATATTTTTTTTTTTTATTATATTTTTTTATTTATAAAAATTTTTTATATTATTTTATATTTATTTTTTTTTTTAAATTAATATATATTATATATATATATATATTTTTATTATATCATATATTATATTATTTATATTATATTATATTATTCTATTATAATATATATATTATATATATATATATATATTTATATATATATATATATATATATATATCAGGATAACAGGTTGGAAAAATGGACCTTATTGTCTATATGGCATTATGTACTGGCAACTACATAATGTTCAGTCTTTTGTCTCTCATAAAGATGTAATTTTGGCTATGTTATGTATGTTGTGTTTTTTTTCCACTTTCATTTTTCTTTTACAAAGTTCTTTATGATGCCATGATGACACATTCCTTGCTAGTGCCACCTTTGCCTTTGCTAACCCATTTAAAGATTCACACCTGAGAATATGAATAAAACAATATATTGGTCTGGGTAACTAATAGATAAATTATTTGTATTATATTATATGTGAAACATTCAGATTATAAATCCTATTTCATTTAGAAAATCATCAAAGCTTTATTCTTTATACAGTACATACCCAAAATGTTCATAACTGAAGGGAAAAAAATTGCTAGCAGCAAAATTTTCATAAAAAATGGGCAGAGAAAAACCCAAACTTTGGTCCCTTTCTTTTTATTATTTATGTTAAGGAGACAAGAAAATAAATCTCCTGAAAAAATAAAGTCTACCATACAATCTGTTCATACAAAAAAATATTGCATATTTCAACTTCTGGTGAAAACAAAACTAACAGCACAGTCTCTTCTTGAATTTTGCCGAATCCAGAAGCAACTGCAGAAACACTCATTTCCATATTTTTTTTAAAAACTGAGAGAAAAAAAAAATCTGTAATTTTCAAACCTATTACTAATAACAATGACAAAAACAATATATATAAATCTCATGCAGATGCAAGTCAGATATTCCAGTCCAAAGGTTAAAACATGGGACTACAAGATCTTCCCATTTATTATTTATTCCAGGAGTTTTACATGCTCAAACTTTTCCATCACAGACAAAAGGCAGAATAAACCCTGCCTCCTTGAAAACTGAAGTCACTTGGCAATGGAAATACATCACTTTATGAAACTAAAAATTTCTTACTGAACATGAAAAGCTGCCAAGCAATTATGAACAATATTACATGATCAACACAAAAATAAATATCAACCCTACTTTTCATTTCCTTAAAAAATAAGCGAAACTACAGAATGCTTACCACAAACTCAATATCAATTGCCTTAAACAGGAGAGAAACAAGAATGGAAGAAATAAATATACAGGAAAAAATAATCTTCTGACAGAAAGAAAAGGAGCAACAGAATATAACAAATAACAGAACAGAAACAACCAAAAGAAATGAAAAAAGTTGGAAAAAAAAGAAGAAAAAAAAAAAAAAGTAGAAAAAAGAAACAAAATTTTAAGCAGGCAATTCTTTAGTTCTTTTAAAAGACTGGTAAAACCCTGCCATTTTACCATTTCAAAGCAACTTCTCTTGAAAGAAAGAAATCTGAATGCAGAATACATATAAACCTTTTCACATAATGGAAACCTCCATTCACATTAGTACTAATATTTATCATATATCTAACTTCTGATGCATAGTTTTTTTTTGTATGCAATAGATATAAATGAAAAAAAAAGTCCTACCAATAACTGTTCTCTCCCTCACATGTTGGCTACTGCCTTTCACAAACCTCCAAAAAGTTGATTTACACAGCATATACTTTAAACAATAAATTTCATAGCACAACACATCACTATGTGCAAGACACAAACCGTTTTTGGTGCATAAACATGGGAATCATTACTAGTTTTATATTCAAATAGTGGCAAGTCTTAACTGTAACATGAGAATATGACAAGGTAACATATATGGCATTGAAAAATTGTACACATGCACATTATTGTGACATAATGAACAAGAAATGTGTATGTAAGCGATCCTTTTTTGCATTAGTTTTGAAAAGAAATGACATTTTGGTTTTGTCTATGTGAAAGCGGTGCCAAAATAGCAGAGAATTATAAACTAGTAGCTGCTAGTGAAGTTGAAGATTAGTTCTAATAGCTATTAATAGCTGTTTGCAGAAAAAAGCTCTCTTGATAGAAAGAGGCAGATTATTCAAACCAACAAAAAATACAGGATTTCAATTATATTCAGTTTCCTATTGCATCAAATTTTAAATTTAATCCCAATTAACTAAGTGATCATTTCCTAAATAGTAGTAATATCTGAGATACATCTTTCTTGTTCCTTAATTCATAAGCAGAAACAACAAACAGCAGCCAAAATTTGGTCATATGTTTTTAAAACTAATGCAAAAAAAAAAAAAAAAATTATAACATGTTCTCATATTGACACAATAACTTTTATCTGCAAAAGGTGTACAAAATGTATTACTCTGTACATGTGCATGTATGTATGAACAGTCTAGGACAAAATTATACCATGAATGAAGCTTCAAAACCCTCCTACTGTAATGAAAAAGGGCCACAATTTGACAGAGATTTTGGAAGAGTTTTTGTTCATGACTGTACAAAACACACACACACTCACACTCACACTCACACTCAAACACACACTCACACTCAAACACACACTCACACTCAAACACACACACACACACACACACACACTCACACTCAACACACACACACACACTCACACTCAAACACACACACACACACACACACACACACACACACACACACTCACACTCACACACACACACACACACACACACTCACACTCACACTCACACTCAAACACACACACACACACACACACACTCAAACACACACACACACACTCACACTCAAACACACACTCACACTCAAACACACACTCTAATGCACACACGCTCAAATGCAAATACAAGCTCAAATGCACATGCATACAGACAGTAATGCTTGTTGCCAAACATTACCAGGGACCTTAAAAATGGACTCCTATGAGGCAAAGCTAAACATACAATTTCCTGTAACAGCCTCAAATATTGCCATGTTCTGCTTGACAAAACATCAGAACCATTTTAAGAGAGGCCTGAACAAGCGGTTTGTATAACACTTAGTGTAGCATTCAAGCAAGAGTGGTACTTATGACCAAGAACAAATACATCTATTCCATCACAGTTGCTGCAGCTATACATTTAGATTTAAGTGTGGACACAATAGATTTAAGGATGCTTTACAGCAGAATAATTTCGGTACATACAACAGAAATGCAAAAAGATACTACTTAAAAATAGTGAAGACAACCTTCCTTAAATTATTAAAAAAAAAAAAAAAATCCAAAATAAATATACTCTTCCTGTATTCCATATCAGTAACTGAACACAACCACATTTGAAAAATAGAGCAACTTTACTGATTGTCTTATGTACATAAAAATTATTTAAGACAGTGTGATAGTGCAAAAATCTTACATAATTACAGGAAACCACTTTTCTAGTTGATGCTCTTTCAGAACCATATGGCTTACTGTGAGAGGCATTCATAACCATAAACAGGACCACACATACAGAACACACACACACAGGTATGCAGTACTTCATTTTCAGAGGTAAATCTCTTATCTTGAAAAAAAGTATTTGATGTCAGCCTAACAAACATCAACAGAAGTGAGTGTAGCATACGCATATATCTAGACAAAATGATATGCTGCATGAATTTGAAGTTAGCTTGACAAACATCAAAAAATGAGTGCAGCTTACATATGTATCTGATATGCTACATGATTTTTTTAAATATGCTGATGGGCTAGTATTCTGTCATATATACTTTTCATGTCTTTTTTTGGAGAGAGAGAGAAAAAAAAAAGTTGGGCATCAGAGAGGCTTCATCTACATATATCCAATCTGTCAGGTGTCACTGCATCTGTGTGTGTGTGTAAAGGTACATGTGTGCATACGTATGTAACAATAAAAGTCTATCATTATCTATGAAAGTTGCTTTGCTATGGAATTCATAAATCTATGCCAAGCAAAATTTAAAATGTTTTTTTTCATCACATAAAATTATAAAATAGGTATTAAAACCTTGTAATCAACCTCTAAACATAGAAAAAAAAGACATGTGAACTGGTAACCTCTGCTATGTATTATAAGAAATGCAAATAAAAAGCAAATATTATTATACATAAGTTCAGATCACATTTAGCTATTAGATTATTATAAAAATGCATAGCAAATATAAATCTTAAGGGAGACATAATATAGTGTGATGAAATGTGTCTTAATAATCACAGGTCAAAAATAGGGAAGATGCCAAATACAAGACAATATTAACACAACCAATCTTGCTTATTATTCAAGTTACGAGGAACATAGAGCTTTCTCTTTCCCTATTTTTTACTGTTTTGAGATATGCTTTATAAATCCTTAATGTAGTTTATATATATATACCTACCTATTTCGCTCAATGACAGTAAAAGATGCTTGAATCCAAAAAGGTCTATTAATAGTTACGACAATGGTGCATTTACTTTTACTTGCTGTTGAAAAGTGCAGCCAAGCCAAATACAATTAGGTGTGAGATGGTTTATGTACATATGGTTGACATTTCTGTAGAATTTGACAGTTCCTAAATAAAAAATAAAAAACTTCTCCCCCCCTAAAAGTACACTTGAGAGGTTCAAAAAATTTCCAAGCCATAGTATACCAAACAGCCCATTCATAATTAGCTGAAAATTAATCCAATCGAATTGAAGTTTCTTTACAAACCATGGATATAGTGACCCTTTTCAGTTTTATGAATAAAAATATTTATGAACCATCAAACTAATATGTGGAGCTGAGTATATATATTATCACTGCTTCTCTGATCTTTTTCTGAACTCTTGAGTAAATAACTTTGTCTTCATGGTTGTTCATCCTATGGCTAATCAAATAAAGGTAAAAGGAGGCCTAGCAGTGAAGATATTTACAAAATCATGTCCTAAATCCTCATTAAAAGTCTAACACAGGGACAGAGTGGAAACATACCCGTAATGATAACTAAAAATATAAACATATACACAAAAGGATTTAGTAAGATATGTCTCTTCCATCAAGCAACTTAAAAATAATATAAAAACAGATTCAGTTTTAAACAGAAGTTTCTCCCTCCTTTCCGATGTCACTGACAGACATACTAATTTAAAAGAAGGATATGAACCCTTTCATAGACTATATCTTTTCCGTAAATAATACCTCAAAATCAAGCAAATAAACAAGTGTTAACAAGAAAGAAAAACTAATCTATTAAGATTTATGGCCATCTCTTCGCTGTTCTCAATAATTAACTTTTCAGATCACTAGGAAAGAAATTGAATATCTCAACATTATATGAAAAAATAGTTAAGCTTGCAGCACAGAAGAATCATGAAATATCTTCTTGATGCTTATGTTAGTTCAAACTTATGCATATCACATATCAATTAAAGAGTCTATATTTAGGAATCATTCTATAAATAATATAAAGATTAAATGACTAGTACTGAAACCTCAGTACAGATTTCTATGGCAGAAAATGTAAAGTTGAATATAAACATTTAAAAAAATTACATCATGCAAGCCAAAATGACCTGCCAAATCTCTGGTTCATGTTCACTTCATACCTTGATCATATCTGTTGTTGCAAAAAGGGTCTCTACTGATGTCAGCATTAAAAAAAAAAAAAAAAAAGGCAAAAAAAAAAGTCAAGGATACTACACAGCATCCATCCAGTTTGCCTTGGCTGATTTTTTTGACACCCAAAAGCCTTTCTTGAGGATGCCCTTAGAGTATTCCTGCCGGCGGTCCAGGAACTTCCTCAGCTCAGACACCAGTAGCACGGTGGAGGTCAGACACAGGAGGTAGATCCAGTCAGTGATATGCAGGCCCTCTGTCTGGAACACCCACTGGAGAAAAGGCAAGTAGACCACACCAAGCAGACAGCCTATGGTAGCTGTTAAAGCTATAAATAAGTACCAGTTGCTTGTGAGGCCAATCTCCAGGACTGACTTGCCTTCAGAGCGACATGACATAGCATTGAACATGTCATACATTACGAAGCAAGAGAAGGTCATTGTTGTGTCTCGGGCTGTCACCACACCATCCATCATTTCAGACCTGTGAAATAACAATAACAATTCAGCTACTACTTAGGGCTTTTTAAGTCTCACTACCCAAAAATACTGCTAAAGAGGACAGGGATAGTCATCCTCATGCCAAATATTACAATGTATATATTTACATCAGAATAGTCAATAATGTGAAGACTTCAGAGTCTGTACTGTAAGACTTTGAACAAGAAATAAATGCTGATGTAAATTTGGCTCCTGACTGCCTAATATATTCTCTTGGTAACTTTGGACCACCATTTAATGAATAGAAAATAAACAATATCTGAGGCGACCATCAACTTTTTAAAAATCTTTATTTATCTATCATCTATAGATTTATTTTTTGGTGGGGGTAGAGGGATAGTGACTTCAACTCCTTATCCTTTTATTCTGATCTCTTGGAGAGGCCACAGCTCAGTTTGAGGATCAGGGCCATTTTTTGTGAGCTATAGCAAAAAAACTGCAAAGTACAGCAGACTTATATCCCATTTCTGTAGATTTAAAAATATATCCTGATCAAACCACAAAACAAGTTTCCATTTAAAACTGCATGTTTGTCTGCATGTTTTCTGTATAAATTTCCTAATATTTTTCAAAGAAAGTGCAGCTAAATACAAGAGATTAGTGTCTTGTGGAATTTGAAATTACTACAGTGTGGGATCACTGGGAACGGCTTGCTAATCAACTTGTTTATGTTACGTTACGTTACGTAATAAATTCTTCCTAGTTATCACTGTTTATGGAAGCAAAGGGATGCAGTTGCACTTATTCTGGCAAGTCCTATCCTTGCCTATTATAAACATATTGATAGTGTTAAGATGAAAAATCTAACAGAATATATCTAAAATGTTCTATATTACCATCAAGTATGATAATCTAACTTAAAAAAAAAAAAAAAAAATCATAAATTTGTATGAATAAATTTAACGGGGGTAACCTCCCTTAGAAACTCAGATGGGAACTTGACAAGCTTAGTGTAAACTGTTGATGGCTGAAAGTTATATACATATATATATATATATATATATATATATATATATATATATATATATATATATATATATATATATATATATATATATATATATATTTTTTTTTTTTTTTTTTTTTTTTTTTTTTTTTTTGCCCCAACTTTTTTTTATTAAGTGAGTACTGGTACAATATATCAACAACTATTTAAGAAAAATGCAAAACACTTTCAAGGTCACCTTTTCAAGGGAGAACACGCTCAAAAATGCATCAATTTCAACAAAGCCAAAATAGAAAGAAAAACAAAGTGAGCATAATGCAAAACAATGATAGCCAAGGAAGAAATGGCAAAGAAAACAGCAAAAACTGAAGAAGAAATGGTAACTTACCTAAAGACCCACATAGTCCCACAGATGATAACGGCAGCTGAGATGACACAATTGCGGATGATTTTGGGCGTTATGAGGTCCTTCTTGGTGTCTCTGGGAGGCTGGACTTTCACATCTTCATCTATAGGCTCCATACCAAGAGTCAGGGCTGGAGGACCATCCATGATGACATTGATTAGCAAAATCTGGAAAGAGAAAAGAGAGAAAAATGAACAAAAGAACAAGAACACAATTTTAATTTAGTTTTATTCCATTTGTTACAATGGATATTTTTGGTGTGACATTTTGTTTGTTTCATTTTGCTTCTGGATGCCCAGGGTTTCCTTCCACAGGTGGTGAGGCATTTGAACGCAGGTCAGCAAGATTGCTAGATATACCATACAGCACACAGAAAAGACTAAAGTATCATCATCAGACAACCTGATGGAAAGAGTCATCCACAGGGAAACGAGCTAGGTGCCCATATTGCTTGAGTTAGTGATCCTGGATTATGCAAGTAACAGATCCCATGCCAGTCTCACAGTGTTGCCATCGGTTGGACACATGGTCCTGCCAACTGTTCCCATGATCCAGCGAAGAAACTTGCTACAAAAGGCATCAACACAAGACTACAAGGCATTAGATAGCGTCCAGGTTTCACTTCCATACAGCAAAACTGGTAGTATCAAGGCCTTGAAGACATGTAGCTTCGTCCTTTTGCATAGGTACCGATATCTCCAAATGCTCTTGTTGATCAAGTTCATAACTCCTGCTGCCAGACCAATCCATCTACTGACTTCTTGGTCTGACAGCCCAGAGATATGGACTACGCTACCAAGGCATGCAAAGCTCTCCGACTTCAATGTCCTCACCACAAGCATGGATCAACTGAACAGGTTCCCCTAACAGGCCCCCATAGTCCTGAATCTTGGTCTTGGTTCAGGAGACCTTTAGGCCCAAGGGCTTTACCTCATTGCTAAATGCATCAAGAGCTACCACCAGTGATTCCAGAGAATCATATAGGATTTGAACATCATTGCCCCCTATTGCTCCACACTGACTTTGGATAGTAGCTCTCCCCATTACCCAGTCCATGCAGGTGTCGAAAAGTGTTGGTGCAAGGACACAGATTTGCCTCACCCCTGACAGGGAAGAAGTTCCACAGGCCACCATTACACTTTAAAGCATTATCAGTGCCAGTATATAAGGCTTGCTATTAGGGCAATAATCCGTGTCGGAATTCCCCACTAAACACCTTCTTGAGATTGATGTAGGTTGCAAGCAACCCACATTGGCCTTCCACAATTAATCGGAGCACTAGCACATGGTGTATTGTGGACTTGCCAGGTGTGAAACGACACTGCTCCAGTCTCTGGTGCCTTTAATAGGTGGTCCTGGATCTGTTTTAGAAGAATGTGGGCGAAAACCTTGCCTGGTATATTGAGCAGTGTAATGCCACAGTAGATGCTACAGTCTCAATGATCCTCTTTCCCCTCCCAGAGAGGGATGACCACTCCCCTCAACAGGTTATGGGGAATGAAACCAGACTGCCAAGATAATAGTCAAGACTGCAGCTTTCCCACACTTCAGCTTAGAAATCACCATCCTAACCTCACATTTTGGGTAGGAGGTTCCTTGCTGATGGGTGGGTCTGGCACTTGCATCCAAGCTAACTGTTGGAGAGTCTACCTGGTGTGGCTGCTCAAAATACTCAGCCCAATATTCACGAACCCCAGTATGATCCGAGAAGATCTGTCCATCCACTGAGTGGACCTCAGCAAGATTCCTGATGAACTGTTCCTTATCCTTTCTCAGCAGTGTCTGAGCCCTGTGCACCAAAGCACGATGCAAGTCCTGATTGCCATTCAGCCAAGCCACGCAACACACTTCTGTGGTCTCCAATGTCTCTAGGGAGATGAAATTTTGCTTTGCCCTCAGGCATACACCAATGGACTCCTGCACTGCTTTGAGTGTTTTGCACATGAAAGACTCCCACAGAGCAACTGGGTCCGTCACGTTTCCAAGTTCTGTGAATCGATCAGAGACTGACGTGACGAACCCACAGGCACACTCCTCCTCTCTCAATCTTTCCAAGTGAAACTCCCTAGAATGGCCATTGGAGGGACAAGGAGTTTTGAAGTAGACCGTAGGATAGGCTATGATCAGTGTCACAGAACTCGGTACTCTGGTAAACCCTGCAGTTCTGGAGGATCCTCCATTGAGTGCTAACAAGAATGTGGTCAATCTCCTTGGCCACAGTACCCATATCACTATACCACATCCAGTAATGCAGGTTGGAGCACTGATACCAGGAGCCAAAAATCCTCATTCTCTGGGACCTAGCAAAGTCTTGATGAAGGAGTCTGTTCTTGCTGCTGGGATCAGCTTCTGAGCCATGGGGGCCGACAGACAACTCATAGCCAGCTCGATCACAGCTGGATACCGCGTTGAAGTCACACAGACTCCATACCTTTGGGGCCTCCTGCTGCTTTGAGATCCCCTAAGACTAAAGTATGAGAACACTCAATTGAGCGAATTTAGACCTGAATCTGAGATTGCTTGATTAAACCTCTCAAAATGTGGTGGACTGTTTCTCTCACATTTTTCCTTTCTTTCTTCTTCCCTGTCTGTCTGTTAACAAGGCATGGAGTGTAAAGTAAATCTAGTACCATTTGACAAGATTCTTCCTGTTGCATCCCCTCAAACCCACTCACATTCCTGCATACCTCTTCCTCATCCTTAGCCAATCATGCAAGCACAAATATAAAATAAGAATTCTTACAAAGTATGGCAAATGGCCATTTACCTTTTAGGTTTTATCTATTCCTTTTGTGGTTTACCATTTTATCTTTACTATATCAACCCATTGATGCCTGGTAACAACACTATCCATGGTAGTTTTATGTGAATTTTGTTTACACACAGATGGCTTCACAAGTGCTTAGTCAATCAGTAGGCCTACCTGCTTCACCTTAATTAATTCCACGTTCCTTTGTTTTTATCTTTTTTCCGAATACTATTAATATTGTTACCGTTGTTATTGACTATATAATTCTCAATGCTTATAACAATACTATACCAATAAAAGAAAAAAGAAAAGAAAAAAGAAAAGAAAATAAAATAAAATGAAAAGAAAAGAAGAAGAAAGAAAAAGAAAAAGAAAAAGAAAAAAGAAAAGAAAAGAAAAGAAAAGAAAAAGAAAAGAAAAAGAAAAGAAAAAGAAAAGAAGAAAAAGAAAAAGAAGAAAAGAAAAAGAAAAGAAAAGAAAAGAAAAGAAAAGAAAAGAAAAGAAGAGAAGAAGAGAAGAAAGGAAAAGAAGAAAGAAAAAGAAAAAACTCTCCAAAAGTCAGGGAAAAGGGTAAACAGTTAGGATCAGGTAAGGCTACTAATCCCTTCCTTGGTGACTTAGCCTGAGGCTGCAAGTAATGGCATATACACACACAATGTCCACTTTTGAGTTTAATATATTAATTGTTGTTAACACATAGATGGTTCAACAAGTACTTAGTCACCAAGGAGTTAATTACTAGTCCTACCTATCACACCTGTTTACCCTTTTCTTTGATTAACATAATGATAGCATTAGTTAAAAAAAAAAAAAAAATCAAGGGAAGGGGAAATCTGGAGAGGTAATGAAGTCTAATAACTGACTACTTGGTGGCTGAACAAATGTGAAGCCATCTAGATGCAGACACAGCAAAAATGGTGCATAATAACAAAAATAGTAGAGACGATGATGATATAAGAAAAGAAAAAAGTAACTTACAAATAAAATGATCTCACCTGCATGGGGTTGAGAGGACTGGGCAAGCCAAAGAGCGTGGAAAGAGCAATGAGACTGAGGGCCACGAGGCTGGTGCTCACTTGGAACTGGACGAAGTTGGTGATGTTGTGGTAGATGCACTTGCCTTCCTCAATGGCTGCCCTGAAGGTGACAGCAGGTTATATATCTAATAAAGAGTTGGTCTTGTGCAGATATTTTTCATTCTATTCATGGGAATGGATGGACAGATATATTCACATGAACACATTAAAATTAAATATAAAACAATAAAATGAACCAAACTTTTTGTAACTTTGGATATCCTATTACCACTGTCATATATTCATGCCATGAATATATGTACCTAATTGCATATATATATATATATATATATATATATAAACAATTAGGTACATTGAACTTATTTCTCCCATTCTTGTCTAATTACTATCACTCATTACTAAATATACTACAATCACAGACTTGTATTCCAAATCTAGTAGTAACACAACTCACAAAATAGTTGTAAAATTGTCGTCATTGAGTATCATATCTGCAGCCTCTTTGCTGACAGCTGAACCCATTTTGCCCATGGCTATGCCGATGTCAGAACGCTTTAGGGCTACCACATCATTAACGCCATCACCTGTCATGCTGACAATTTCTCCTCTGTCCTGAAGTGCCTATAATAAGAGAAAATATTTTAGAATTTTGTTAACATCGTAAGTAAATACATACTTACAACAAATTATTAATCTAATTTACCTTGTATGTCCTTTAAGTTGCTATACCTAATATATTGGCTCAAACAATACTCTGAAATGTGGAATGAAGTAAACAATATTCTGAAATATCATATCATATAATTTCATATAACCAATAAAGACTCAGCAGCAATATTTATGAATGAACAGAAAAAAAATCCAATGAACATCTATTCAACTAACATGTATTATGACCATAAAAATGAATTTACCTTTACAATTCGCAGCTTGTGCCTGGGTGAAACTCTGTAGAACACAGTAGCATCTTGAATAATCCCAAGCAATACGCGCTCATCCATGCTGTCTACTTGATCACCAGAATACACAGTACCAGGTCCAACCTATTGGATTAGAGGAATATAATAATGAATACACACAAAACAAAAAATAAATACAACAATCAATCAAACACAAACAGGAAAATCTGAGAATAAAATGCTAACCCAAGCCTGCTTTGAGAGGCTGTACCTATTCAATGATCACAGTCAGAGCCAAACACCCAAACAACTTTGAGTGCACACAGCATACAGAAAGCTTGACCACACATGGCATAGAATTTTGCCACCCACCATATGGGCCTAGTGCACCATGGCAAGAATAGATGCATGAATGGGTTAAAAGTGGCAGCGTATATCTCAAATACTAAAAAGTTTATAGACACCAGGTTTACATACCCTAAGACCAACTGCCTGGGCAATAGCACAAGCAGTCTCCTGTGCATCACCAGTCACCATCTTGACACTAACTCCTGTAGACTGGAGAGTAGTAACAGAAGATCTGGCTCCTTCACGTGGGGGGTCCATTATGCCAACCATTCCCATGTAGCTCAGCTCACTTGTGGACGGACCTCGTGCAATCCCAACAACTAGATTCCAAAGCAAATTTCAGTCAAAGGAAGATGAGATGGTTTCATTTTAGGGTTCACCACTTTTAAAGCATTATCACATGATGCAATCCCTCCAACCTGAGAAAGATTCTTATGAAATGGCACACATAGTCCTTACAATGGAAAGAAAAAAGGGGAAAAACACCCAGCCAGTCACTTCAGATGTGAGAGAATGGTTGAACATCTTTTACATTACATTTTACATTAGCCTATTACACTTTTTACTAACCTCGGAGTCCCTGCCTTCCACGATCTATGCAAGCTGACATGATCTGTTGACATTTCTCCTGGGACAGTGGGAGGGTAGCCATGCTCTGGTTATACTGAGTGCATGATGCCAGAACATGCTCAACACTTCCTTTAACCAGCCACTCCACTTCCCCAGTCTATGGTACAGAATGATATCAAATTAACTTTGAAATAGAAGCAGCTATGGATACCATTAAAAAATATGAACAATTGTACAATATGACAGATGGTGAGGGATTGGATGTGCATAGGGGATGAAGAGAGAGAAGAGAGATAGAAGAAAAATGGGGGAATAGAGAAAATGATGGAAATAAGAGGAAAATTGGGGGATGATGAAGGAAGGAAGGAAGGGAGGGAGGGAGAGAAGGAGAGAAGCAGAAAGAAAGGTGGAGAGGGAGATGGAGAGGGAGAGTGAGAGAAAGAGAGAGAGAGAGAGAGAAAGAGAGAGAGAGAGAGAGAGATTCACACAGATACAGAGACAGATAGGCCAAGCTGGAGAGAGAGACAAGTATACAACTTACTTTTTTATTCCTGATTTTGACTGACATTTTCTTGGTTTCAGAACTGAAAGGCATTTCTTCCAATCTTTGGTACTTATCTCGGGCATTGTACACACCATGCTGAAATGTAAAAAGTTCATATAAAGATATCTATCTGTAACAAAAATGACAAGACCAGAAACCCAATATCCATAATCATGCCTATTTAGGAAAATCATACTTACTTTAATAGCAGCAGCCAGTATGGCTCCTTCTGTAGGCTGTCCCAGCAGTTGATCGCCAACTATCTCAGCATTATTACATACAGCACCTGAAAAACAGTACAAGCATAAGAATAAAATCTATGGAATACCTGCTACAAGTTAATTAAAGACAAGTTTTAGACAAAAAATTCATTAGGGGTGATTCAATTGCAGGTTCATATGTAAGAAGGCAATTAATTATACACAAAATACCATAAGAATAATTCAATATAGGGTTTAACTGGAACTCATAGTGCAGCTAATAAAAGGTGTGTATCCCAATACCATACATACAAAACTGCCAAAAATTAGAGAACAATGGCAAGGCTAAGATACTATTTGAGATGTATAATGTGAACTATATGTAAATCTTAAGAAGTAACACAACCATATGTAAACCCACAGCTGAAGGCAAAGTGGCAGGGCATTCATGATTATGCCTATGCTGAAGTGGATGGGAGGGGACCATCAAATACTTCTAAATGAACTTAAAGACAATGGCCTATGAAGGAATTATAAATGCTGTAGGTGGATGGGGGCAATCAATCACTCCTTTAATTTTCAACACAATGCCTTCTAAAGAATAAACTGAGGGTTGCTTGTTTCATCTTACTTTCCTGGGGTATACTTGTCTTAGATAATATTACACTGATGTTCTTGTGCAATTCTGGCAAATGTGTATAGGTTTTCAGTATATACATCTCTTGTCAGCCATCCTATAATTTCAAACCAAACTCTAATTTTCTGGTATGGCCATTTGTCAGCATTGACTTTTCAGAATTTTTCTTTTGTTTCATATTATATATTTCAAATAGTATAACAGACGATCATGTATAAAATCACAACAATGAAATGCTTTTAGAGTCAAAGGACAGGAAATAAAGTAATTAAACAAGTTAAATGTTACAAAAACTCTACATCTATCATACAATGTGCAGTTTTGATCATATATAAAAAGAATATCAAAATTGCAGTTCACAACAGAAAATAGACCTCACACTAGCACATGTTAATAAGGGAAACACATTGCCTTTTGCCTATCTTCACATGATTACATGAATAATAATAATTAATAATAATAATAATAATAATAATAAAAATAGAAAATCCATAATTAACATTAATTTTGGAACTTACTGGTACACATTATTTACATAAATCAAAATATGCAGGCAGCATATTTTCCATTAAAAGAATAACATCATAAGGCTCAGCCATTCTTTTTTTTTTTTGTGTGTATGTCAAACTGTTTTTATGTATATTGGCTAAATAAACGTTATCAATCAATCAATCAATCATCCAGATTCACAATAAATTGCTTCAATGAACTCCCATGACAAGAGATCAAAGACAAAAAGAATCCTCGTGCAAGTACAAATGGCAGCAATCAAACCAACCTGTTTCCAGAAGCTTTGTGACAGCCTCATTAGCTAGGTCAGAGTAGCCTCCTTCAAATACAATGGAGCCGTCAGAGGAATAGCCTACTCCAGTGACGTGGCACTCATCGCCCTCTGATGTGATAATGGATGTTACAGTCATCTCATTCTGTGTGGAAAGAATTTAATATCCAGCATTACCTTATAAAGCATTAAAAACCAACAACAATATATGACCTATCAAATTTCATAAAGAAAAAGTTTGCTTATCTATGAAAAGTAATAAGTAAAGATATACTGCTGTATTTTTAAATGCATTCACATATGGAAATAAGTTGAAGGCTTTCATACACAAATGAACAAGTTAATTATTTACAGAAACATGTGTACCAAAAAATAAATCAGTATCTAACATCAATACTCAGCTAAGCATAAAGCAAAGATATCACAGATTCTATCCAAAATTACCTTTGTTAAAGTTCCAGTTTTATCAGAACAAACTGTTGTGACACAACCAAGAGTTTCCACTGTGTGTAAACCTTTTACTAAAGCCGAGCGCTGGGCCATACGACGAATTCCTAGACAGAGTGTCATTGTCACAACTATGGGCAAGCCCTCTGGTATTGCTGCTACAGCTAAACTTACAGCAATATTGAAGATCTGAAAGTGGGTATGTGAACTTGAATCACAGTATATAAAAAATTGGTGAAGAAAATGTCTGCATCCTGAATATACATGTAAATTTAGGTATATTTCAAAGCGGCAATCATTATTGAGATCTTAGAAAGAACAACAAAAAATGATAAGCCTGCCCACCTTGTGAATGGGAATTCCCTGATACAGGCCAAGAGCAAACACAACCCCAATGAAACAGAAGGAGAATATGGAGAGTTTCTTGGCTAGCTCATCCATGTTCTTTTGGAGAGGGGTTCTGGGAGCCTCCTCTTCCATCATCATTTTGAACAGCTCACCAAACTGGGACTTTTCTCCAGTGCTGATGACAATGCCTTTGCCACGGCCAGTGCGAACAAAAGTCCCCATATATGCAATATTGGCTAAGCTTCCAGAGGTTCCATAAGTGCTTGTGGTGACAAGGTTATTATTCTGGAAGCAAGGATTACAATTCACTTTTTAATTCTTAATTCTGTTAAAAGGATAAAGATTGGAATGAGGTAAGCATGACAGATGTAAGAATATATTTTTTTATTTATGTGATTCAGATAGTTGACATTCACATTAAATTCTCATATCAACAGAGGAAAGGGTTTTACATACTTTGTCAGCTGGCTCTGTTTCTCCTGTGAAACTGGATTCATCAATACTGAGATCATTAGCTTCAAAGAGTCTTAAATCAGCTGGGACTCGATCTCCAATGTTAAGATGGACAATGTCCCCAGGAACCAGCTCCTTTGCCTGATATTCATTAACATTACCATCACGGAGACACATGCAGGTGACGGGTACCTGAAAACAAAATTTTCTCAAAATTCTTGCCAATGATATCACTTGCTATTTAAAATACTCTCTCTCAGGATTTACTGGATATAATAGCCAATGATATCACTTGCTGTTTAAAATTCTCTCTCTGAGGATTAAGTAGATATAACATACTGTATACAGACATGATACAACTTCATTCATGTGCTGCTGACAAAATATAATTTGAGCTGTATTCACTGCAACAAATGTAGAAAAGGTATGAATGGTAGAAAGACCCACAATGCAAAACTAATTTTGATTGTGGGCCTTTCTACCATAGTATCAACATGGAAGAATGTTTTACCATTAAAAGGTATAAATATAACTGATGGACGATATATTTGAAACCGGTTAAATACATCTCTTCTATTAAGAAGATATTCATTCTTATACATACCTTTTCTAAAAATAATTTTTCTTTGTTATAAAAGTTACAACTATAGCTATCTTTACCACCATCAGTTCTATATGCAATACACAGAATCAGTAGAATGTAATATGAAAATCATACTTCATAACATAAATTATATCATTATATATAAATATCATCAGTGAACTCATAGAAGCTTACCTGCTTTTTCAATTCCTCTAGAGCTTTATCTGTTCTAAGTTCTTGAATGAAGGCAACTGTTGCAACAATCACAATAGCAAGTGTAATAACAACTGCATCATCAAACTGGCTCATACACAGAGAGACAAAGGCTGAAGCCAGCAACAGGAGGATTAGAGGTTCCTTAAACTGTAAAAAAAAAAAAAGAGCAATAATACTAACTGAGAACAGATGGAAAATTCAAGTCCTTTAATATGACAGCACCGTACAGGTACAAGCAAACTCTGGATTCTTATGATAAAACAAACAAAATCTATAAATGAAAATAAAACATGCAAAAGACACTAACCTGTCCCAGATATTTTTTCCACAAGGGGTCATCTTCAGCCTCTGAGAATTCATTGTAACCAATGACTTGTCTCCGGGTCATGACCTCTCGGGAGGGCAGGCCACTGTTGGTGTCTGTGACAAGCAAACGGGCTACCTCCTCCCATGGTAGCCCGCTTGCTTCCCGCCCATTCACCCACATCCCACTGGGAACACCCTTGCCCTCAGCACTTTGGCTTGTGGTCGATTGCGTTTCCTCGGAACTTGGGGTCGGAGATGAGAGGAGTCCGGGTCCCTCCTGTAAAAACAGTGCATGGAGATAAGGGTCTGTTCAGAATACATTTTGACTAATTTTTCTACCTCAAACACAAATGCATAGCCAATGTGTTCTGTGTTTTGGAACTATTAAAAAATATATATTCTACAGTTACTATGTGCTGGAAATAAGTATCTGTACAAAGCAACTACTTTCCCATACTGCTTTGAACAAATTAATAAACAAAACCCATTTGTCCTTTTGTTTCCCATGCAATCATAATTCTACAGTATTTCATTTAAGGTCTTACATGTGCTGAAGCTGTGCTCAATTATATCTGAAAATTAAATAATTATACTAAAGATTCTAAAGAAGTCTCTTCATATATTAACTATTTTTCAACACAGAGCACAGATCTAGCAAAAGGGACTACTACGGATTATTTCAGAATGCGCTCCTAGAAATAGTGCTGTATAATAAAGCAGGTGTATTTTGTGAGAACTATTTCCACAAAAAATAATTACATATATCTCATAGTAATCCCATTTTGTGATTAACCAATAAGCAAAAACCATGTCAGGGTGAACAATAACAAACACATTATAAAAAACTGCCAGCTCAACAAATCTTGATTGTTATATGAAAAAAAAAGGGGGGGTGAAAAATTAAATGTTTTTCATATCCTTAAAATACTGCTTAAAAAAATTCTGTCCTAATCTATTGTCTGCACAAAAAAGTCCACATTCTTAGCTCTTTCAACAGAATATAAAAAAAAAGAGGATAAAAAAAGAGAGACTAAATATAGGGAAACATGCAAGTAGAAGCTGTGATTGCCTAAACCAAGAAAATAGCTTCCCATATACTAAAGAGAACAGGTAAAAGTCACTAGCAAGGGTGCTCAAAAGTGCACAGGTTTTGTCTGATCACACAGTGATGCTTTAGGAATATCAAGCGTGATTTTCAATATTTTTTTCCAAAGAAAATGTATACAAATATAATGGCTACTCCAAACAGGTATAACAAATATCACAATTAGTTAACTTAATGTCAGCCTTCTTATCCAAATTAAAATAACTTGTTTTAATAATGATAAGAAGAAGAATGGTTAAAAAAAATCATGAAGCACCATGACAAGTTCACTGTCTTTCCCTCTTATCATACTGAAGTGATTTATGTCAGAGAACTGACTGCAACAAACTACATAGAAACACTGCATTATAAGAAATGTAGAGGAGAGGCATATTCATTGGAAAACAGATGGTAGCAGCTCATGCTAAGCAGAAGGGGAGGACCACACCACCTTGAAACAGTCTGCCACGCTGGCACACAAACAAAATATACAAGTGTTACAATCTCTGACTGTTAATTCATGGAAAGAAAATGGAAAGATCTTCGCATGCAGTCTATCATGATGAACAAGTTAGTTATGCTTTTTGCTACAAGCTTCACTCGAACTGTTCCAATCTTAACCTTCAATAGAAATCACTGGACTGGCAAAGGTAGTCACACTTTTTTTTTTCCTTTCTTTAATGAAAGAATTAGCAATACATATATGTGTATGTCTGTGTGTGTGTGTGTGTGTGTGTGTGTGTGTGTGTGTGTGTGTGTGTGTGTGTGTGTGTGTGCATGTGTATATTTGTGTGCATGTGTACATGTATGTGTATATTTGTATGTGTACGTGTATGTGTATATTTGTATGTGTACGTGTATGTGTATATTTGTATGTGTACGTGTATGTGTATATTTGTATGTGTACGTGTATGTGTATATTTGTATGTGTACGTGTATGTGTATATTTGTATGTGTACATGTATGTGTATATTTGTACGTGTACGTGTATGTATATATTTGTACGTGTATGTGTATGTATATATTTGTACGTGTACGTGTATGTATATATTTGTACGTGTACGTGTATGTATATATTTGTACGTGTACGTGTATGTATATATTTGTACGTGTACGTGTATGTGTACATGTATATGTGTATATTTCTGTGTATGTGTATATCTGTATATTTGTGTGTGAAGGATGAACTGTAGTCATGTTGACAAATGTATAAAAGGTATGAATGAGAATGAATATCTTAACAATACAAGTCATGTATTTCTGATGAAGATATAATCAAAACCAGTCAAATACATCTCTTGTATTGTGAAGACATTTCTTCTTATTCATACCTTTTATACATTTGTAAGTGTATATTTGTGTGTGAATGTGTATATTTGTGTGTGAATGTGTATATTTGTGTGTGAATGTGTATATTTGTGTGTGAATGTGTATATTTGTGTGTGAATGTGTATATTTGTGTGTGAATGTGTATATTTCTGTGTGAATGTGTATATTTGTGTGTGTGTGCATGTGTCTGTATTTGCATGTGTGTATATTTGTGTATCTCCAAATGTGTACACTTGTGGCAAGTGTATTTGCAGGTATGTGTGTATTTGTGCATGTGTGTGTTTACATGTGTGTATTTGCATGTGTGTTTTTGCGTGTGTGTGTGTATTTGCGCATCTGTGTATTTGCGCATATGTGTATTTGCGCATATGTGTATTTGCGCATATGTGTATTTGCGCATATGTGTACTTGTGTGTGTGTGGATTTGCACATGCGTGTACTTGTGCCTGTGAATTTGTGCATGTATGTATTTGTGCATATATTTACCTGTATTGCCTGTATTTGCGTATGTAAACACATACGCAATATGTGCACATATTTACATGCGTGTATGTGCATGTGTACATATATAAGCATATATGTATGCATCTCCCTTTTCATTTATGATCTTGTTGTCATGCCATACATATAATGATGTGTCTGTGTACTGGAAAATATGTATTTACTACAGTGCATTGAATTTTGACTGTGTCTGAATTACATAGCAAGATGTAGTGTCTATAATAGGGTTTCCAATATGAACTGAATTACCATGTCTCTGCCTGGCAGCAAAATAACATTGGTGCCGTAGTCATATTTTCATGTGAAATTCTTATATCAGACATACTGATGAAAAAGGAAATTCCCAGACTTCAACAAAATTTTGATATTAACAATCTAAAAAAAAAAACTGGTAACCTTTATCTCAATATAAAAATCAAATACAAGATAAATAAGAAGAAAATACAAAAAAAGGTAAAAGATTAAAATATTATCCTCCTGATCCAACCTGTTTCATGGTTATTTAATAAACATCTTTTAAAGATTGGGATTTGACATCATATGTGAAATGGCATCAATCAATACATGAAAATAAAAACATGGCATAAATTCAGCTCTGTGAATGGAGGCACAAACACACACACACATGGACATACACAGTTTGTCTGCTTGTTTTTGCTAGTCTCAGTGAGATAAAAAGAAATATCCACTTGGCCATCATGATAATAGACAAGGCTCAGTTTTATCTTGATATGAAAATGACAACTTACATCTTTCTTTTCTTTTTCTGGTAGGATTTTCATTATTGAGTTGAATCAATTAACCTACAAGAGAAGTACAAAAGCAGGTTATTAGATAAATCAAGTTAAAAAGAAAGAAAAAAGCAAAGTCAAAAGCATTGGAGAAGAAATGGTAGGTCCTGAAAAAGAGTTACAAAGAACACACAATATACAGTTGTCATTCCACCCTCTATGCTTATTATAACCCTTTATGGCAAGCTGGTGAATATTTAATATCACAGAGAAGTCTTACACATGGTTTCCAAATATTTAAAGAAAACATAAATATAGACAACAATTAGGACAGTAAAATGATGGGGGGGGGGGGGGAATACAGTACGCAAATCTCAAATTTCTCTTGTCCCATCACCCATCCCTCCACGCGTGCTCTCGCTCACCCATCCCTCCACGCGTGCTCTCGCTCACCCATCCCTCCACGCGTGCTCTCTCGCTCACCCATCCCTCCACGCGTGCTCTCTCGCTCACCCATCCCTCCCCGCGCGCTCTCTCGCTCACCCATCCCTCCACGCGTGCTCTCGCTCACCCATCCCTCCACGCGCGCTCTCTCGCTCACCCATCCCTCCACGCGTGCTCTCTCGCTCACCCATCCCTCCCCGCGCGCTCTCTCGCTCACCCATCCCTCCACGCGCGCTCTCTCGCTCACCCATCCCTCCACGCGTGCTCTCGCTCACCCATCCCTCCACGCGTGCTCTCTCGCTCACCCATCCCTCCACGCGTGCTCTCGCTCACCCATCCCTTCACGCGTGCTCTCTTATTCACACACACTTGTGCACTCATTCAAAGTTGCACTCACTCACACTCAGAAATATGCAAAAGATGCATTAATACAAAATATAATTACTAATATCAGTTTGTAAAAAAATCTATGAATATAAACACTGCACAATATACAAAAGAATGGCACACAGAATAGACAAAATTGATGAAGGAATGACAGTAGAAAGTAAAAGGATGAATCCAGAAAGCTGGCCCTTGGAGGACAAATCAATCAATTTAAACTAATCATGAAACTGAAAGGTTTAGTAGAGACCTTACATATAAAAGGTGAAAGGCATTTCCAACCTCTTTATGCTTCACAACCCCCTCTTCCAGCCTCCAATATGTGCCCCCTCCTCAGGATTCCTACTCCATGACCCAGAATCAGAGAGAGAGAGAGAGAGAGAGAGAGAGAGAGAGAAAGAGAGAGAAAGAGAGAAAGAAAGAAAGAGAGAAAAGAAAGAAAGAGAGAAGAAAGAAAGAGAGAGAAAGAAAGAAAAGAAAGAAAACGAAAGAAAGAAAGAGAGAGAGAGAGAGAAGAGAAGAAAGAAGAGAAAGAAAAAGAAGAAGAAGAAAGAGAGAAAGAGAGAAAGAGAAAGGAAAGAGAGAGAAGAGAGAGAAAAAAGAGAGAGAAGAAAGAAGAAAGAAAAAGAAAGAGAGAGAAAGAAAGAAAGAGAGAAGAGAAAGAAAGAAGAGGAGAAGAAAGAGAAGAAGAGAAGGAAAGAAGAGAGAGAGAGAGAAAAGAGAGAGAAAGAAAGAGAGAGAAAGAAAGAGAGAGAAAGAAAGAGAGAGAAAGAAAGAGAGAGAGAGAGAGAGAGAGAGAGAGAGAGAGAGAGAGAGCATTCAGCAACAGTACTAGGTTTATTTACCAAACTTTAATACAATATTCCTTTAAGACATGAGCTCAAAATATGTTCTCATATGAATCCTTCCACATCCCATGCCTAGCAATCCTCTGGCTAACCCTATGTCGTAACCCACATGTTGGAAACCACTTAAACTAAATATATATGTAAAAAGTTGACACTTATTCAAGAATTTGAGAACAAAATATAAAATGATTATATGATCTTAAATTATGAAATGAAAATAAAGATGATGAGAGAAAAAACTAACCAACTTTGAGAAAATATTCATTTATTTTCATCTGATAAAAAGGACAAGTAGAACAAGGAGAAAACAAGAAAATTATAAACATAGAGGAAAAGGAAAAAGAGGAAGAAGCAAAAGAGAAAATAAAATGTTAAACAGTAATATATCAAATGTACTGAAATGATACAAACCATTACCCTTATTTTCTTTCCTATATCAAGTTAACATGCTAGCAAGCAACAAAGTTCAATTAATAACAATGTCATCTCAATACTATTCAATAATAATAAGGGCATATACTACAACACAATTATATAGAAATGCAAATTTTGTACAATGAATGCTGACTGAGTAACTGCTTACTCCAGGAAAATCAGCAACTAGAAAAACTGATATTCCACAAAATATGCCCGTTTTAAACATGGCATTCATATATCCATATACAGTATCAGGATCTCAACTTGTACCACTCTGACCTTATATAATCCTTGCCTAGGGAAAATGAAGACAGTTGTCTGCTGTAAACAGTCAAATATGAAGACTTTGATACCTGCATAATTTAGATCAGACAGACCTAAATCAAATCTAATATTCAGATTTCACAATCATTTCTTCCCTAAGCTTACATCTTATGCATTCTGCATTCTTAGCCTTAAGGCATATACCAAAAAAGGGAGAGTTGCTGAATAGCTTCATGGACATGAATAATAAGAAATTCTTGATTCACAGTGACACAGTTCAAAGCAAAGAGATCAAGCACAGATATAATATATTTATCTTTTCATTTTATAATAAAATAGAATACAGATAACAAAAATGTGGTGAAAAAAGTGACAATATAAAAATACTATAACATACAACAAAAGTACAAATTCTTTTTAAACATTAAACAAAACAAAATGTAAAGAAGAGCAAGAGTAAGAGAGAAAGGAAGACCAAGCCTAGGAAAAAATATAACGTAAAAAGCAAGGACTTGGCAGCCTTTAGGATGTGGGACCAAAATAGCTACAGAGTGAAACTTTTCTTATCATCCACTTGAACGAATATCCTCAGAAGTACATCATGGGTTACTTCTCAAATAGTAGAAAAAAAAAGAACAAAACTTTCTTGGAACTAAACTGGATTTTTTTTTTCTCATTAAGATTAAGATTATCTTACTGTTAATGACAGATAATCCATAACTATTCCACAAACCACTGCAAGAATGTTCAAGTTGCTAAAAATAACAAAAAGGTGAACCTCAAACCACAGCTTCTAAAATCACTAAATCATAAAACATATAGGAAATGCATCTTCATACCTTATGTACCTTCAGTTTGAGGTAAGTTACCTGCACCATTCCCACACACTGCTAAATAGGCACTGGTAAACCCAAGACATGTGCACTACATCATGCCATGAGCAAGGTTGCCAAGGCTGCAATTTGTGCCATTAAGGCTTGTAGCTTAATTATGCTTATATTCTAGCAGTGCTTCTTTTTCTTTTTGATATGTGTGTGTATCTGTGTATGTATGTATGTATGTATGTATGTATGTATGTATGTATGTATGTGTGTATCTGTGTATGTATGTATGTATGTGTGTATCTGTGTATGTATGTATGTATGTGTGTATCTTGTTTTATGAGTATGTTATTGTATGTGTGTATTGGTTTGTATGTATGTATGTGTGTGTATTTGTGTACTTCTGTGTGTATGTATGTATGTGTATTTGTGTACTTCTGTGTTGTGTATGTATTTGTGTGTATTTGTGTACTTCTGTGTATGTATGTTGTGGTATTTGTGTACTTCTGTGTAGTATGTATGTATGTGTATTTGTGTACTTCTGTGTGTATGTATGTATGTGTATTTGTGTACTTCTGTGTGTATGTATGTAGTGTGTATTTGTGTACTTCTGTTTTGTATGTTGTTGTGTATTTGTGTACTTCTGTGTGTTATTTGTTTGTGTATGTGTGATGTATTGTGTGTATTTACTTCTGTGTGTATGTTGTTATTTGTGTATTTGTGTTATGTTGTTGTGTATTTGTGTACTCTGTGTGTATGTATGTGTGTGTTGTGTATTTGTACTTCTGTGTGTATGTGTGTGTGTATTTGTGTACTTCTGTGTGTATGTATGTTGTGTATTGTGTACTTCTGTGTATGTATGTTTGTATTGTGTACTTTGTGTTGTATGTTGTGATTTGTATTTGTGTTGTGGTATTTGTGTTGGTGTGTATTGTGTATTGTGTGTGTAGTGTGTATTTGTGTACTTGTGTGTGTATTTGTGTGTTTGTGTACTTTGGTGTATGTGTGTGTGTATTTGTGTATGTGTGTGTGTTATTGTGTGTGTAGTTGTGTATTGTGTGTGTATGTGTGTATGTGTGTGTTGGTATGTGTGTGTGTATTTGTGTATGTGTGTGTATTTGTGTATGTGTGTGTATTGTGTGTGTGTATTTGTGTATGTGTGTGTGTGTATTTGTGTGTATTTGTGTATTTGTGTATGTGTGTGTGTGCGTGTATTTGTGTATGCATGCGTGTATTTGTGTATGCATGCGTGTATTTGTGTATGCATGTGTGTATTTGTGTATGTATGTGTATGCATGTGTGTATTTGTGTATGTGCATGTATCTGTGTGAATGTGTATGTGCTTGTATCTGTGTGAATGTGTATGTGCAAGTATCTGTGTGAATGTGTATGTGCATGTATCTGTGTGAATGTGTATGTGTGTGTTTACATACGGGTGCGCGTCTATGTATGGGTGCATGTGTTTACATGTGGTTATGTTTATGTATGGGTGCATTTGTTTACATGTGGGTATGTTTATGAACAAGTTTATGTGTATAGCTGTGCTTATATATGTTACATATGTGTTAATTATATATACACATAAGTGTAAACTTCCCCCACCCCACATATACATATAGTGGAGTATACCTAAGGATTTCTACTGAGGATGCAGGCCTTTAACAAGCTGATGAAGTGGACATGTTTGCTGAATAAGGGAAGAAACTTGTCCACTAAGAACACTGGGGATGCAACCTTGCATCTCCTTTTGGCATTCCCTGAATATGTATATGTATGCACATACATTAGCCATGTACATATTTCCTATAGTGAGTGAATGAATGAGAGTGAGAGTGAAGGTACATATGAAGATGATAATATGGACATTCCAGAGAGAGAGAGGAAGAAAAAGAGATTAAAATAGAAAGGAATATGGAATGAAAAGGAGCCTAATAGAAGAAGAAGAAGAAGAAGAAGAAGAAGAAGAAGAAAAAAAAAGGATGGAAGGAAGAAAAAGGGGGGGGGATGGAAAGGATCGGGGAACCTTAGAAACCAAGACAATCTTGGATTTTTCCACACCAATCCCTAATCCTCTGGCTATAGTAGCACCTCCACTAATCTATCTGAGAATCAGTTATCATGTTTTGTCAATAGCACTGCCCCCATGCTAAGGCCTGCTTGCCCATGAGCTGAAAGGATTATCCTTGTACATGCTAAGTTGTGCATCATCCTCAGCAAGGCTTCCCGCTCACTGCAGAGAATATCTTTTATATGAAGGCCTGAGTTTCTGAGTCACCTGTATGATTCCTTACTCTGCCAAAAAGGAGGCCATCCAAAACAGAGAGAGAGAGAGAGAGAGAGAGAGAGAGAGAGAGAGAGAGAGAGAGAGAGAGAGAGAGAGAGAGAGAGAGAGAGAGAGAGAGAGAGAGAGAGAAAGAGAGAGAGAGAGAGAGAGAGAGAGAGAGAGAGATCCGCATTAGAATTTCCCACTAAGTTATAAATAAGGTTCACTGCATTGGCAACCATTATAATTCTAAATTTGCTACAGGGACTGCATACAGATGAAATTGCTATCTTGTAACCCTGATGCCACGAAGTGGTCACGAGCCTAATTCATGAGCTTTCAGAAGCATGAGTGGAATACTAAACCATCTAGACGACAACAATGAGTACCTATTTCCAAACAAACATCCTGTAAACACATTACATATACCTGAATCAATCTCTTTTGCACACTGGATATTTTCAGGCTAAATATTGTAACATGTATAAAAAGAATTATAAGAAAAGTAAAAGGAGAAAGGAAGTGAAAAAAGGACAAAGTGATCAAAATGGGAATGAGAAACATGGAATGGTATGAACTTAAAATATGAAGGAACAAATAAAAGAGAGAGAGTGAGTGAAAGACAAGGAGAAAGAGAGAGAGAGAGAGAGAGTGAGTGAAAGACAAGGAAAAAGAGAGAGAGAGAGAGAGTGTGAAAGACAAGGAGAAAGAGAGAGAGAGAGAGAGAGTGAAAGACAAGGATAAAGAGAGAGAGAGAGAGAGAGAGAGAGAGGAGAGAGAGAGAGAGAGAGAGAGAGAGAGAGTGAAAGACAAGGAGAAAGAGAGAGAGAGTGAAGACAAGGAGAGAGAGAGAGAGTGAAAGACAAGGAGAAAGAGAGAGAGAGAGTGAAAGACAAGGAGAAAGAGAGAGAGAGAGTGAAAGACAAGGAAAAGAGAGAGAGAGAAGTGAAAGACAAGGAGAAAAGAAGAGAGATGAATCAAGAAAAGAGAAAGTGAAGCAGGGAAAGAGAGGAGTGAAGACAAGGAGAAAGATGAATAGAGTGAAAGACAAGGAGTAAAGACAGAGAGAGGAAAACAAGGAAAAGAGAGAGAGAGATTGAAGACAGATAGAAGTAAAATAGAAGAATGAGTTAATAATCAAAAGAACATGGACAATGGTACCTAGTGAACAACAGATAGACGTGAAATGCCTATAATGTAAGAATGGGGAGTCCTCCACTGCAAGTGATGTTTGAAACAAGGACAAGATGTAGCTAGGAAGTGAAATACAATGCATCAAAGAACACACAGAGAAAACAAAAGCAAATATATAGATCAGAACATGATAAATGTTGTAAATAGTCAAGGATAGTATAAGTCAGAACTGCTACATCACTCGAAAAAAGAAGCATTGCAACGTGAATACACTGTAGCAATCAAATGGAAGGCAACTTGAAAAAATAGATCCTCTCAAAATCAATGCAGTGCACTGTTGCATACTACCAATGCTCTGTATTCCAAATCAAATATGCCTGTAAGCATATGTTGATATGCAACTATACGAATGCATCTGAATAAACCAATCATTCTAAAATAATAGCAAAAAAGCATGATCAAAAAAATTAGCAAAACAATGAGTAATAGCTCAAAGAGAATAATCATAAATCCAATATACTTCCTCACATATATTCGGACTATCAGTGATTAAATGCTCTTATAGCACTTGTGAAAATGCATGTTCAAAATCAGTGGCCACGAAGCATGATCATCATTCTAACATCAATGAGCAAACCATAAACTTACTCCTAAATAGATGGTGGTTGCATGGCCATTCTGCATTTTCTCAAGTGTGGCATATGGGTTCCCCCTCTGGGATCTGGCAGACAGTTTCATAGACATTGTTTCAGGCCTTGCTTAGTGTCTGTGTTCTTCTGTGTCTTCGCATGTCTCTGATACTGTAACCGTGTGAAACTTGATGAATATTATCTAGGGGTGCTGAAGCTTTCCAGCAAGAGAGAAAAAAAAAAGACTAATCACAATTTTCCTAATTATCTCCGTAACCCTTAACACTGGAAACTTTCACATAAAAAACAGACTTTGTCCAAAGTCAAAACAGATCAGTATACACAGCAAACTGAGTGATGTGCCACTTTCTGTATGAGGTACAGAGGTATGTAGTAACAACTACATGGATAGAAAAGTGTACCTTTTGATAGTATCACAACACACATCAAACTGTTTGTCTTATTACTACCCTGAAGGTCCATGCTCTTTGATCTCTGCCCAGTCATCACAACAATTCCATAATCACAGTATAATATCTTATCAGATATATGATGTCCATGATAATTATGGGTAACAGTAAAGAGAATGGCTCTACAAATAACAGATAATCTATTTAAAGATAACAGAATATTTTGATAATCTTGGATATATTAGATAATAGTATTACAAAATAACCTGCACAGTAGTGACAATCCCTCAAATTTCATACCTGATATGAAATGAGGTATTGGCAAACACTGTCTGTAATGGTCATAATATCTCTCTACAGACCTATCTGACTAAGAATTGTATCCTATTATATAATGGTAAATTTGTGTAGTCAAACTGCCAGATACAATGTACATAACATGCTCAGTCAGTGTGTATATGTATGTGCAGTTGAATTTACAATGAGGTTTACAACATAAACCACATTTGAACAACAATAGCCTAAACAAAACCTTGGAATTACAAGACCTTCTACTTGTATTTCCCCAGCTGCAAAAAGGTATGATTTTCAAGTATCACTACAGCAGGTCTGATCCTGGCATTTCAAGAACTTGATTTTTACACACCAGAAGCCGTATATTTCACTTTTATACAGTGGGCTTTAATAGAGCACAAAGTTTAAAGATTTATCAAAAGTTGTGAAAATGGGAATGCATTACTATAGACATATAAAATAAAACTATAAAGCAACAAAATACTATTCTTATCACACAAAAGAATAAAATATCTAAAAAATATTTAAGAGCATCTAGAAGTAGGAAGAATAAAAGCAAAATGACGAATCATGATGTAAATCTGTGTCAAAGTAAATCGCATGGTGTATGGAGACAAGATGTGGGACAGGAAAAGATCTGTGGTTTGGCTGGACGAAATAGGTCATACTATTTGCACTCAATACGTTCCATTTACAAGAAGAGAGGCAGGAAAACAGCAGAATGACTGGCTGGCTAATGGAGAAGAGGGCCTACTAGAGGAATAGGGTTATGAGGTCAATATCATGATATATTAATGGATCCTACATAAGGCTCATCGAAAATAAAAAAGCTTGCCAGTTTTTAGCAAGTCTTTCCATGATTGTAATGTATGATAAAGTAGATTATAATGTGTAGTTTCCTACAACTGTCTGGAACAGGACTTTACGGGTTAAAATGCTGCTGAAGAAGAGAAAGGCATGAGGAAACAGGAGTATGAAAAAGAACAAGTGGAATACTTTTGAAAAAAATTAAATAAAAATAAACTAAATAATTAAATAAAAATATATCTCAGTCATTCTACCTGCTTAAACAAGACTGGCAGCTAATCTTTCATTCTAAGTGGATACAAAGACATTTCAAGAGTCTTGAAATCTTATGTCTGCAGTTCATCAAATCCAAATACTTGCATTACACTGACAATTTCAAGGCATTTCTCATGTTCACCAATCAAAAACCAGATGTTCAAACCTGAGCTCCTCAATTATGTGCAGCTCTTCCTCATCAATCACATAAGAGGGCAGCCTTGATTAGATATCCCTCTTTTTTTTTTTCTTTTTTTTTTGGTGAGGAATCATTTAAAAATGAAGAAAATAGAAGATTGGGAAAAGTGAAAAAAGAAGAGGAGGAGGAGGAGGAGGACGAACAGAGAAGAGAAGGAGGAGGAGGAGGAGCAGAGAAGAGAAGGAGGAGTAGGAGGAGGAACAGAGAAGAAGGGAAGAAGGAGGAGGAGGAGGAACAGAAAAGAAGAGAAGGAGGAGGAGGAACAGAGAAAGAGAAAGAGAAGAGAAGAGAAGGAGGAGGAGGAACAGAGAAAGAGAAGAGAAGGAGGAGATAGAGATCAGTAAAAAAGAAAAAAAAATTAATGTGGAAGTAGATAATATGAGAATAAAAACAAGAAGAACTAGGATATTATAATAAGGGAAAACAGAACAAGATAAAAATCAAATGATCTGGCTAACAGCAAGTCAAATCACAGAAAATGCACTTAAGTCTAATCTAATAACCAATAAAATTAATCTAATTTTCAATATCATCAGATGAAGTTTTAGCTTTCTAAACAATCCTGGTGACTAAGCTGACATTTATCAGTTTCAGACAACTTTAAGCTTTCCAACAAAATAACAACAACAAAACCTTTAAAATGATGTACTGATTCGGCTTATCATTATCTGACTAGGGACGCTGATAAAGACTTTTACAACATGACATCTCTCTTTACACTAAAATTTAGTGTTCTTTAATACTAATATGTGTGACATCAATCCAAACCCTTGTACACTCGACGTAAAATACATCAAGCAAATGAAAATGTAGCTACTCCATGAACAGAGAAAATGAAAAGAAACCCATGAAATATATGTATATATATATCACCTACAATAATCTCCATAGTAATTGTACTCCAAGGTCCTCACTACAATTTTATCATGACTTTAGAAAATGATCTTTGCACTCTCCTCCTTAGATTAAAATATTTAACACAAGCCTAACAATATATACCACGAATACTGCTGCATGAAAATTTGGGGTTATTTGGTCTAAAAAACAATTTCTGCCTACAACTAAGAAGAAGAAGAAGAAGAAGAAGAAGAAGAAGAAGAAGAAGAAGAAAAAGAAGAAGAAGAAGTGACCATTATACACGTAACAGTCATTATGGCCGGATTATGGGGACATCCTTCTGATGCCAGGTGGGCTTCTAAGTCACCTGGGTATCCGGCACTAAATGGATATTGCCGAGGAACAGAAAGGAGGGGTAAGGTACAAACATTTCAACGAAAAATTTCACAAGGATTTTATACAGCTAGAAATTTTAAATTGCTAAAAGAAAAAGGAAGTGGAAGGCTTTGCAATTCTTCCAAATGAATTAAACATGATCATTTCAAGCAATGTTTTTGCTGACCAAGAATTTTTTAATTGACCATTACCAGCTTCAAATGAGCCAGCACACAAGAATTAAGAGCACTCATATTTTGTAATAAAAATGAAGATAACAATGACAAATGCACCAATCACAAAAAAAGTAAAAGAAATGCTTCACATAAAGTTTATGAAGAAGTTATGTGGGTATTGCAAACTTATGGAGGAATTCACAATGCATTAAAAGCCTAATATTGCAAATGGAAATTCTCCTCCTTTGTTCTACTTTTTCTAATATTTTCCTTTTTTTCTTTTGTTTTCCTTTTTTTGTTCTTCTTAATAATACAATCCTAGTTTGCCTTTTATTCTCAACACTTCTGAAGCACTTGGATAACTTCTTGGGTTTTGGAAGATGATAATTTAAAACAAATACTTAAGACCATGATAAGTTATTCCTTGTTAATTAACCCTTTGAATGTGGCTGGCATGATATCCAACGGCTGGAAGTGGGCAAAGTCACAGATGGTGCCCTGTGGTATTTGATCCTTAGAGGGAGTCCCATCTTTCTCTAATAGAAATACCATCATTTATTTACTGTCACTATTACATAGTTTTTAATTCTAGGATATTAAAATAAAAATTGTAAAAGTTCTCTTGGCAAAATTTTCCCAGAGACAACTATAACCTAACAACATATGGTAACTAAGGCACACGATACATGAAATAACCGTCATTCATAAATAACATTTATGTTCTGTGAGTTTAGATTTGATGAAGATAGATTTGAGTAGATTTAAATCAGAATTAAATCAGGTTTGCATTTAGAAAGATAAGATTAGACTAGGAGTATGACACTGAGATGCCACTGGATGTACACATTAGGAAATTAAACACTATCATCTTTCTTGTTACTTAAAAACCAAGACAACACTAAACCTGAATTAAATGTACATGTTAAAAACACACCTGCAAGCCTACCACCAACCAGAGCAATGCCATGCCTGTCAGTGCTTTGGCAAAAGCCATAAAGAATTATAAAACCCAGGTTCCATTAGCCAGATTACTGTGTGAACCAATTCTTTTTTTCCTAAACCAGGTTTTTCTCCATACAGCATTTGTCAACTTATTTTCTTTATTTCTGACATAAAATAAGAGGGTGCATTTTTTTCTTTCTATTTTCCCTGTCTTATTGCAGTCATCATTTTCAATGGTTATTATTGAATAAGATTTATCAAACTTCTAAGTATAGACTACAGATCAACATTGTCAGCAAAAAATTATCAGGATTTGGCCAAATTAAACTTTTTCTGGTTCCCCAAATTCCCCAACATTGCTAACCTTGGCCTGGTCAAAGAGGGGATGACCCCCAGTCTTATCGGGTGGATGGAATCTAGGCTTGAAATAGACCTTCCCTAGTGAACTGCTGTCAAACAAGGATCAAATTGAGTTTCCCTCTTGCCAGAACACAAGTGATGGAGGTTTGCTTGCCCTTGCCTGTGTGGAAATCTTGTGGTAATCACCTGACAATGCCCCATCACATAGTGGACTTCAGACGGCAGACCTCCCACAACAGATCACAAGTTTGAAGTGGATGTAACACAGCCAATAAAATTACAGGACAAATGTCCCACTTCAAAAAAAAAAAAAAAAAAAAACTCAACAGGTATCGCCTATATATTTGCTGAAGAAAATACCCGCCAAACCAACACGAGCAGCAGACAAATCATGAACATCTGTATATACCTTATGTGTCCCAACAAGTTCCCTGAGCCAACAGACCCTTCTGGAAAACTTAAATATTCTCATTAACTATGGCCTCAAGGATAATGTCAGTCTATTTGCTCTCTACATATACAATTCATAAATGCTAATACATAACCATGGCTAAGATATAACTAAGATATAACGTAACTTATGGCAAAAATTATCAGTGGATATGACATCAGCGATAATGACAAGGACATATTTTGAACATCGATTTCATGAACTCTGCACACTTAACATCAATAAAAACCATAACTCCCATCATCAGTTTCAAAAAATAAACACGAAATACAAAACTTTCACGACCCGACGGCCATGTGAAACCAGATAAATCTAAATCAGCTGTTTGGATCCAAGGAGTTAGAAAAGGAAAATAAAAACCCGTATCTCCTCCTCACTTACCTCTCATAAGTCGATAATTCTTCCCGGCTTCAACTCACACATCACAAAAGCTGACTAGATCTACCATGAACTGAACCCACGGGCCTCAATCCCTCGAGAAAAGGCGGGGATTTAGAGAGAAAAGGGAGGAGAACGAGGCCACACTCCCTTCTTCAACACTCCATTGTTTTGCTCTGAAGAAATGGACGCGATTTTTCCGTCTAATATTGAATCCTATCCGTTTTTAAAACTAGCGTAAGACTTCTTCTCCCAGAGACAATGAAATGAAATTTAGTTAATTATGAAATACGGGAGTTAATTTATCCTAAAA
>NC_051423.1:32555134-32567634 GCF_015228065.2 Penaeus monodon | reverse complement strand
GAGTAAGAAATTGGAAATTTACACTTCTGAAGTAATAATCACAGTCACTATGATTATAACTGTCACTACTATAACTGTAACTATTACTTTTACTACTAGTAATACTATCACTACCATTACCACCACCACCAGTACTAATGCTGTTACCACTATCATCACTTCTAACATCCATACCACCTCTACAGCCCCTTACCCCAACCCCTGCCCTTACCCTTACCCGTACTCTTACCTGTGCCCTTACCCCACCCCACCCCTACCCTTACCCTTACCCTTACCCTTACCCTTACCCTTACCCTTATCCTTATCCTTATCCTTATCCTTATCCTTATCCTTATCCTTATCCTTATCCTTATCCTTATCCTTATCCTTATCCTTATCCTTATCCTTACCCTTATCCTTAGCCCTATCCTAACCCCTACCCCCATCCCCACCCCCCACCCCCACCCCCACCCCCACCCCCACCTCCACTCCACCCCACCCCCAATACCATTATGACTATTTTTGCTTTTATTAACATTAATGTGGTTACGTTTGTCCTTTAGAAATTACCTTTATTGATATTTCCAAACTTTATGTACAGATGAGACCTCCCTAGAAGAAGCAGGCATAACAGATGGAGCGAAGATTTATCTCATGGTCAAAAAGGGAGAGTTGTCATCTCCGTCCCTAGGTGCAAGCTCTTCAAATAGTGTATCATCCAGTCCCACTGTTGATTTCTTCGCACAGTTAGACACCTTTCTTCGGAAACATTTAACTCAAGAACAGACCACGCAGGTTGTCAATGAGTTCAGAAAGGTAAGGGGTTTTGGTGATTGACATTTCTGAAGCTATTTGTTCTCTATTCAAATCTGTGCTAATGAAACAGATGGTTATTTTATGAAAATCTCTAGTCTATAATGTCTCGTTATCTATTGGCTACTATTTAATTATCATCTTGTGGGTATGTCTGTTGTGATTCATTGTTGTTTTTATTTCAGAATTGCCAATTAATGGTGGACAGTATGAACTTTGACGACATTGAAAGATTTGCAGCAAGTAACTTCACAGAATTTTAATTAGGAACATTTTTTATAGTTCATTTTTTTGTGAAGGGAGTGCTGATTTCATATCAATGAACACAGTGTGATCAGTGGATCATATTGAAAGCCGTTTTTGTAACAGTATGATATATGTTACTGAAAAGTTCTAGTGTATCTCTGAATCACAATGTATGTAATGCTGGTTTATTTTCTTTGAAAAAGGAGAAAAGACTATGAATAGATTCAGTAATGTGAGTGATTATTTTTTCATTATTGTAATCAGTTGTATTCATTTGTGTCATTTGAAGTGATTTCATTTTATCCAAGTGTTATTGTATGAATGTTTGTGCAGTCGTGTAGAACCATGTACCAAACTTGCCTCTTCCTAAGTGTATTAGGGCCATTGATAGTATATATAAGTAAAATGCAGTAAGCTTTTGTTTTCAGATAATGTTAATAAAGTGCAAATTTTGTATGATATTTAAGAGGAATGTTTTTAAAGATAATGCTTAGCTTTAAAAGAGTAAACCAATCTGTGGTGGCTTATACAATGATTGTTCAAGCAGGGTAAGAGAAATAACTGAATGTTTACTGGTTAAAAAGCAAAGTAGATGTGCTAGACATCAAAGAAATAATTGAAGCATTGTTGTGAATTGTAATTACATGTAGAATTATGCAATGGAAGAAGGATTTTTTTTTTCAGAATATCTCTTGTGGTTTTATTATGTAACTGGCACAATGCATAGATGAAAGTAGCAAGTTTGAGATATATTTTTTTTTATCCTTTTTTTGGTTCATTTCTTTAAACATTCATTCATAGTGTGTGGAATCTTTGTCTGCTAAAAGGTTCTTCACATAAGAAAATGGAAGTTGGAAAAATATATTGGAAACTAATATATGAGACTAAAGTAGAAATTAACTTGTCTTGTTTGTGAGATGACAGGGGAGTGTTGGTCACATAGTTGGAAAAAGGTGTAAGCCTTAAACCAAATACTGTTTATTTTATTAGGTTATACAACTGTAATTGAGTGAACTGGCATTAAAGAGGATTAAGCCTATTTATAGTTGAGTAAAGAAGAATAATGATACAATAGTATTATTGCCAAGATATTTTTTATTTTTGTAAAATTGTAAAAAAGTAAATAATCATTTACTTATGTTATAGAAAGAACATGATTGTAACTCAGGTTTTGGGATTATTTTGGGATAAAGTATGTTTCACTTTGTACCCAAATGTCTTGTAAAGAGCAGACATGATAATTTCTTGCACTTAAATTATAGTTGACAAGAATTGTAAGGAACTAGATATGGTTATTAACAAACAAGTATTGGTTTGGTAGATAAAACTTTCTGCACATAGTTTGCTCAAGAATCCTTGTGTTTGAACTAATTTTCATGTTATTTCATATCTTGAATTCAGTTTTGGCCCTTTCATTTTTCAACTTTACAAACATCCTTTTAGAATATAGATAAAAAATATCATAAAAAAAAATCCTACTGTAATCATGTTTGTCCTTTCGAATATGAATTCAGATATACTTTTCTTTTCTCAAGAGTATTCAAAGTTTATTACACTGCAACTTTGAAGAGATTCTTAGGTTTTATATTGTGAAAGTAAATGCTTGGTCAGTATATTAAAGGCAAGGAAAACAGGTTGATCGATTAGTGAAAATTATGCCTGGTGCTGCAACAGATTAGGTATACAAAGATTTTGCAGACAAAGACAAATGATTTTGTTTATACATTTTCCTCCTCTTAGATTTGTGGTACAGTACATGTTCAGCTATCCCCACTTATTTATTTTTTTTTATTTTAAGAAATAAATACAATACATTTCTTTTCTGATATTTTGCTTAGCTCTCATTTGTGTATATAAAATTTGAGGTATGTATTCAGATTTCTTCCTGGACCATATGTATATATATATATAACTTTGTGATTTCCGTTTCTTATAGGCACTGTCATTTTCTTAAGACCTTTTTTTATGTGTTATGTTAAAAAACTGACAGACTTTTAGTACATAAATAAATTTGTGTGAGAAGTAGTATTTTCAGAAAATGAGGTGAAATGAGTGAAGTTTTCTCAGTAGAAAAATATTTAAATGAAAATATTTTGTCTTGTTACAAAGTGTGAAAAGATAAAATGTTGAACATGAACTTTGAAGTGGGAGGAAATACACAAGAATGCAGGTACAAGTTACATATTACAGGAGGAAAAAAAAAAAAAAAAGAATTTTGTCATGGCAAAATTATATATCCTGTGGAAGAGAAGGCATGGTAAATAATGAACTATACAGAACTGCATATGGGGGCTTGAATTGCATTGTTTATGACCTGCAAAATGTTTAGATATAATTATTACTTCATACAAATGACAACATAGTTTAAAAGTTAGGCCTCTAAAGCAATCATAGTTTCATGTCAAGTGTTAAATATCCTTGATGTTGAAAGTATGGTTTTATGTTTTAGTCTTCTTTTAGCCTATTGAGTATATACAATGAAAATATAAGAGACTGTATTGTTATTTTTGGGAAAAATAAAAGCATTTTCAACCTGCACCAATTATTTGTGCAAGTCTTTATTATACCAGGTATTATCACTGTAACAATCATATACATTATAAGACAGATCACCAACCAAAATGCTCAGCTGAAAAGAATTGGAAAAAGATACAAATTTACAACTAGAGGCTGACTGAGCATACCTGCCGTGTTCAGAACGTGAATTACTGTTCTTATATGCTATATGCTAATGAATGAAAACATTATTTGTATTTGACTATGGTTACTGACATAAACAGACTTTATTTATTACAGTTTTAACCAACTGGAGGTACACAATGAACTACTTCACTAATTATTATTTCTGGATGGACCCACTGTGTATATTTACCCAAAATATATTGATTACAAGTTTACACTTAATAGGTAAACAGCCAACGATCAACCAACCAATCTGAAACTTAAAATGTGAGGAAGAACATTGAAACCCTGAGCATTTCCAATCATCACATTCAACCTTTAAATGTCAAATTCCCAAAATTCTTACAAGCACTATTTTCCCCTTAATTCAGTAAACACTATCACTTATTGAGCTTAAAGCTTACTGTTAAATAACAATCACTGATATGCTGCTTAATAAATACTGAATGTACTGAAGCAGGTCTCATAATAGGAACTAGGTTTCTGGATGTTTCCTAATTACTAAGCTAAATGAAAATGGAAACATAGTGAAGTATTTACTAAACAAAATTATAATATAGGTATTTTGGACACTGATTAATAGTGATTTATTTGTGTTAAAATTGTGCTCTTGTTGACAATCAAGTGATTTCATAGTGATTTTTCTTCTTTTGCTAGCTCTAGAATTACCTGCATTTCTTTGGCACTCAAAACAGACTAAACACCTCATCCAAACAACCTTCACATATTAGGCACAACACCGAGCAAGTGTCTGAATTTTAGTATTTTTTCTGTATCGGAGGACTTTATGTAGTACAATAATTTTGTATCTTGCCATTTTTCAAATCCTGTTTGCAATACATCATGCAATGAAAGACATTGCTATCCATTCCATAAGTTTCAGAGAAAGAATTACTCTTTATGGCTCATGCAATGAAAGATAGCAGAAACTCTAGGCAGGAGAATAGGGAGAAATGCAATAAATAACCAAAAGTAATAGAAATAAGGAAAGTTCCTCCAACACTTTCAACTTGATTTCAGTCATCAGTCTCCGAGTCTCTTGCCAATATACCATGCTGATCCAAAATGGCTAGTTCTGGCTCTGTTTTGAGGGTGATGCGGTGATGTGTGTCATCCATTACAGCTAAAGATGAGGCCTGATTTGACAGTGGGTCAAGTTCCTCAGCGCTCATGACTTCGGTACTCATGGACACTGATGAAGAGTTGCTGATAAGAACACCCTTTTCACCCTGCAGAGGATAACAACCAAACTTGAATTAGTGCTGGAGAAGTGTATCATTTACAGTGATATATGTGCTCTTTTTTTTATACAGTGATATATGTGCTCTTTTTTTTAAACATACATAATGTAAGAACAAAATTTATTATATGTAACAAAAAGAAAAAAGAAAATATATATTCAGACATATACTGCCCTCCCTCCATATATATATATATATATATATATATATATATATATATATATATATATATATATATATATATATATATATATATATATATATACACATACACACACACATACATACATACATACACATACATATACATATATATACATACATATACATATACATACACATACACACATGCACACACACACACACATGCACACACACACACACACACATGCATACACACACACATGCATACACACACACACACACACACACACACACACACACACACACACACACACACACACACACACACACACACACACACACACACACACACACACACACACACACACACACACACACTTATTTCTATATGTATTTTTCATACATTTTTTTTTTTTAATATATAAAAATATACAAACATACTTGCTCTCACTTTCTCAACCACACATCTCACTTTAAAGTTCTCTCTCTGTTTCTGGCTTTCTCTAAATATTAATTACCTTCTGGAAAAGAAACATTAACTCTTTTCAAAGATGAATACATTCAGAAACAATAATCTGCTAATGTCAAGAAAAAGTGATGTTCACTGTATTCTTTTTTGAAATGTATCTCCACAGACGGCTCCACAAGTGCCCAGCCACAAAGGAGTCAATTAATAGTTAATTAATTTTCCTTTCCCTTGATTTTCAGGATTTCTTTTTTTCGTAATTATTACAGTGTTATTAAAAATACTAATAACAAAATAAAATAAAATAAAATATTTTTTGAAAATGAAGGAAAAGGGTAAACAGATGATATAAGTCAGACTAGTGACTGACTCATTGATGACTAACACTTGTGGAGCCATCTACATGTACATACAATTAAGAAACTAAACAAACTGTTGTCTTTGCACATGTGTACATGCCATCCCCAGCGGGTTAAACATGATCAACATAATTAAAAGGTAAAACAATAAGAAACATGAAATACTGTTACTGACACCAACACTACAGCCAAAATAATGAAACTTACCTCTGATTGGGCAAGAATTTGTTCTTCAGAAAGTATTATTTCCTGTGTGTCCTGAAGTTGTGCTATCTGTTCTGGAGTGGCATTCAGTATTTGCAATTCACATGTTGGGGACTGTGCAATTACCTGTAATAATGATATTACATTTTCATAAAAGTATTCCCATTTAATTCACATTTTTTTATTATTAGAAAATGATGTGATTATTTTCTTATTAGAAATAAAAGAACTAGTCTGCTGACAGAAGACCTTTTCTTATAAAACTGAGGATACATCTTTCTTGTTTTCACATATTACTATAAAAAATCATACCCTATGCACTGCACCAAATAAATAAATAAAGAAAAAAAGAAAAGACAAAACTTGAAATGATATACTAACTAAAACATCATAAATCTCAACCTGTAATCTACTTAAATATTTTAACTTGCAGCATAAAACTACATTTTTTGTTATGAAATCTACACAAACAAGAGAATTTTCAGTAAAATTAACATACAAATCATAAAACACCCCACTAAAGAATCCTAAATTATAATCAACAATTATCATACCTTGACATCACTAAGGTCAAGGTTCGAGTTCTGGAGGGAGTCGAAGTCAAAGGAAATGTCTTCGGTCACCCCTGGATCCTTCCTCGCTGATGATGTGTGGCCAATCTGTACGGAAGATGTCTATTAGTAAAATCTTTGTTACATCCATGAATACTATTTATATGTGCTGCCACACAACTACACTGATAAAACACAAAATGATTCGTAAAACAAGAAAGAAAGAAAGAAAAAAGGAGAGAACGAGGCAAGAACCCATAGTTCTTACTCTATTATTTCTTGGTTGTGTCACCATGCCTCTCATTCGCCGCTTCCAGGCAGAGCGGCATTTGGAGTCCATGTTCTGACAGATCTTGTGCCATAACTTGTTGGAGATATTGAATTTGTACTGAAGGTGACAGCGTATGCCAAAGATCATGAGGGGATCTAACTGTCTTTTGTTCCACCTACCTGTACATTGTAATAAAAGGATATAATTAGACTCACATAAAATCAGTATGAAGAATTTATATTTAGCAGAATTACTGACCATCATGTTGAGTAGGTGAACAGATTTATAATCAGTGTTATAATCACTCGCTACCTGACTCCCATGCATACGCATGAGCCCACACAACCACTAAAACGCCACCAAAAACTGGGTGAGGGGGGAGGGAGTGGAAGAGGAAGAGGAAGAGGAGGAGGAGAAGAAAAGGGAGAAAAGAAAGAAAGAAAGAAAGAAAGAAAGAAAGAAAGAAAGAAAGAAAGAAAGAAAAAAAAAAAAAATGTAGGGGGGGGGGGGGGAACCTGTTGCTGAAAGTATTGGCTGCAAGTAGAAACCTTCCCTGATTCCCTGATTCTTGAGATATTAAATCAGAAGTATATCATTCATATCAAGAAAATTGTTTACGAATGACAACCTATTAAGATAAGATATACAAGCTCACTCACTTCTTCCAGATAAGTTTGAAGAGGCCAATTCTTCCTTTGTGAATAGATAGTCCAATAGTGTCAGAGCCATTTTCTCAGCTGTGATGCAGGTGGAGTTGATGTGCAATAGATTTCTTTTGGAAAATGCTTTGTTACAAAATACATCAATGACCTCGGTTAACAGTAACTTGTCATATATTCAATATTTTTCTCATAATCTCACAGTTATAATGAAATAAGAAGATAAAAACTATTACAAATGTCTTGTGCATGTCATGCATAATTTCATAAACCAATAAAAGGTACTTACTGTGGTGTAATAGGACACCGCACACGTAATGTGGGATGAGTAGGGTCGCCCAGCCATGACCCATGTGGGAAGTCCTCTTCAGAGTTAAGGGATATGACGTTCATATGGTTACTTGTGTCGGCATCCTGAACTAAAATTGGTGCATTGGACATCTCGGCTGGGATTTCTACTGGTCTGAAAATTGAAGTTTATATTCCATTAAGCTATCTATATTTTGACAACATTATCATTATTATTATCTATTTTTTTCACTTGATGCCAATCTGTGAGAAACAATTTCCAAATTCACTCTAAACGCACATGGATTGTTCTGGCTGCTTTCCAATGTTCCGTTCCACTGCTTCTAGCTTGGTTGCAATTCTGTTGCAAGTCTGAACCAAGACTGAAACTTTAGTCTCCAATGATGTAAGACGTGTGTTCATACATGTTCTGATTTCCATTACCTGGAAACAAATTACCATTTACGGGAAATCTTCATGACATCAATATATTTTCAGTCTTTGCAAAAAAGTAGCAGCATATATACCAATGACTACCTTAACAACTATAGCAGAGCATTTTTAACAACATAAAGCTCTAGGGAAAAAAGAACCCTCATATATACTTTAACAGGAGCAAATCTGTCACTAATGGACAGTAAGTGACATAAAACACACACATACCTCATTCAACAAATGGTTCAGGAGATCCATCTGTGTCACTCGAATCCTCTTCACTGGGGGCAAAGATGCTGCTTCCCCATAGTCGTCTTCACTCTCCTCACCCATGATAAATACTCCTTTGTCCAGTCTGTGGATAAAATGGTTGCTCTGATTTTTTATAGTTTGAGGTATTATTTTTCTAAAAGTCACTTTGACATTCTCGGAAATCTGTAAATTTCTATTTTTTCTGTGTCATAGTAGGTGGAAAATAAAAAATATAACAACAATCTTAAAATGTTATAGCTGTGTTTTATGTCTCTTTGGTGACTCTGCAATGGCCAACAAACAATCAAGGAGGTCTACACACAATATGTATGGTGGTTGTGATTATGGTTATGAAAGACATATGCTGTTTTTCATTAATTTCATTTTTGCATAAATAAGGTAGCTGTAAAAGTCTGAAACAAAATGTTGATGGATTGTCACTATGGTATAGATACAGATCAGTATTTTGCTCACAATCAATGTTTGTGCGTGATGTCAATGATAACCTCAATAAAGAAACTGTAATGGATAATTACAACTATATATCTACAGAACAAGAGAATAACAATCAAGTCAGACAGTAAAAGTTCTTCTATACCAGCAATGATACAAATAATTTCTGTGACACACACAATATACTATCCAAACTCCTTTTTACCATAATACATGTGGTGAAGGTTTGGTAGCCTTTTCTGGAATGCCAGAAGCAATCACTATAGCCGTGCACCTTATTCCCTAGTTGAAAAATAAAATACAAAAGCCCTTAACACTTTAGAAGTATGAAATATGAAATTCACTTCTAAAAATTTGGAAGTACTGGAAAATAGGAAAAAAGAAAAACAAAAAATGTTCTCGTAAAGTTTCCTTAAAAATTCTGAAATGAGTTTCTGCATCATGTTTATTTCAAAAGTGGAAAATCTAAAGTCACAGGGATCCAACTGTAACTGCTGACTAGTAACTGCTAAATGATTGAGTTAATACTATTTATCAACATATCCTAATATAATCTATTTCTGGGTCTCCTGATTATATTTAGGAAATCTTATAAATTTATATATCTTACTACACATACAATTAAAGAAAATATTCTTAGGATTTAGACACCAAAAACAAACTGAAAAGTAATATACATCATACATGGATATAAAGATATTATAAATATATTAAAGATATAATAAGCTTTCTTCTAGATTTATTGGCTGTGTCCTCTCTAACTCCACTTGAAATTTGCTGTGACCTGTGGTGGATATCTCAGAACCTCTCGTCTGACCCACAGTGGCACATCGTCAAGCGAGAACCACTGCCTCCACACTTCGTGCTCTGGCAAAGGCCAATAAACCTTCATCACATCCACTCTGGCAAGACAGAGCTTAGACTGGTTCTTGATTTAAGCATAAATTGGCTTGGTTTGTGAGGTTAACCTAGGTCTTGGTTAGGTCTGATTAGATAAAGTTAGGCTATAAAAGCTATCAGGGAGAGAATAGTGGTTGCTGGCCAACCTACACAATCCATGACAGTTGTTGTTTTAGATTCAGAACAAAGTACCATTTCTTTAAATAATGAACCCCTGGCAAGCACTGGTTGTTAGCAAATTTACCAGATCAATTACTTGATTTTCTTTCAAGAAACAAGTAAAAGGAAATAATTCACATAAGTTTCTATTGATCTTCCTGTCATGAGTGTCAGGCATGAGAAAGCAGTGCATCAGAAATCAAACATATAGCCTCTGTCTTTTTTTTTGTCCCCTGACTTTGACTTTCCTACTGATCGGATTACATAGAAATTTGAAATGTATGATCCCAACATAACAATTATTAATTACCTTCTAAATGCTACCTCAACTTTTATTGATATGACGATAAACAAGGCCACCATACCCGGCTAAAATTACAAATTCATCCCCATCCAACTAAAACTACCTCACACAAAATGCATGACACGTCTTGCAATTTGCCCAAATACCTATTAAAAGATATCATAACCTCCCCCCACAACATGAACGAATTATCGCATTACCTTCCAATTACCTCTTCACCTCGTTCTCCTGACATCGATTTTGAGCGACGTGGAGGTCACATCCCTACCCCCATTGCCTTCCTTAGCCCTTCCCCACCAGATTAGCGCCCACACATCGCACCCCACCGCATTCCCCGACAGAAAGGAGACGACGGCAAAAATCCTCTTATCCGAAAGTCCCCCCGAGAGAGAGATAGCGTCCCTGTACCTCGAAATCTCGCGAAATCCCGTGAAGAGCGAGGCGGGGTCAAGATGGCGGCGGGAGGTGGGTGTGCGGGAGGGCCGGGTCGGTGGCGACGGCCTTGTGGGCCTCTTTGCTCTCTATTTTACTCTCTTGAGATGCTTCGTAACGACTGGCTGTTTGAGGGATGTGTGTGTGTGATAGTCTGGATGATTTTAGTGGGTCGAGGTTACGCTTAGATTACTTATGGTGGGGATTATTTCGAAATGGGAATAAAGTTTAGAATACAAATTTCATCGTAGAAAATGATTTGTTTGGGGAGGGGTAACTCAAGCGCTCGCTCTAAGAGGCATTTCCAACAGTTTAATATTATATCGTTGAATACAAAAAAAATCCCATTCGTAATCATAGAATCCGAAGATAAATATGTTCTGTTAAGTGATATTTCCTTGATACGGTATTTTAAATGGGAAAGTCATACGTAATATTATAGATTCGTAAATGTTATAAGTCATATTAGTCGAAATTGAGCACAGTATCGTGCTATACTGACATTTCAGAATATAAATTCCGTAGGAGCTTGAAGTGCGTTTGATATGATCTTGGACCAGTAACGAAAATATGGGTACTCATGAAGTAACAATTCATACCAAGCATACTAAAATAATAATAATAATAATGATAATAATAATAAACATATAATTGCTGTCTTTTTCTCTATTTTTATGATTATTCTCTAATATATATATATATATATATATATATATATATATATATATATATATATATATATATATATATATATATTTGTACAAGGGAGAGATTTATTCTCATTGAACAAGCTTCGATTTCCTTTAGGCGGAAATACCAAGTCAAGTTTCTTCCCGCATTGCTCACACGTTAACCCCCCTTCCTTTGGGCAGTATTAGTATTGTTACATATTAGGTGTTCTGTTCTGCGGATGTAATTAGTCGCTGTAATTAGTGAAATAAGTTACGGCAGTTCAGTTTTTAGACAACTGAGTTGCAGCAACGCGTTTATGTCTTCCCTCGAAAAGTCAACGTAAAGATCCCATCACTAAAATCTTCATGTTTTATTCCTGTAGCCCAGTGGTCTAAATTTTCACTCATCAACTCAGTTTATAACATATTTATCACACGCTTCCATGTTGTAAAACTAAGCTTGACTGTTATAACAAGGCCTCGATTATTTTATTGCGCAACAAAATAAACTCTTGAATAAGTATTAAAGTTATTGTTATGGTGTTATGTTAATTTACAGTCTTGCTTAGTTTATTGTTATTTTTTGTAAAGTTACTGAAACGTAACTTGAGATGAGTTTGTAGTCCTTGATAAAGCATTATATTAGAAAAGTAACTCTCTTAAATGATAAGACGACTTAACAAAAATAGAGTACATACCCTAACTCCTTTGTCATTGAGTAATTTCTTAAAGCTTAATTCCCAGATCCGTAAATCTTTGTTCTTTATAGTGTTTTAGACTATATATCAGTCGATACTCACTCAAATTTTTGTTTGCTTTAATACGGCAGATCCCTTCGTCCTGTCGGTGGTCTTCCAAACCTCACTAAGCTGGTATCCCCCGAAGACTCATTATCTTGTCCTGGAACTCGGTTACATGTCATTTAGCATCTTGGTTGCATAGAACTTGTATCTTTTTAATGTTTTTTTTTTCTGTTATTATCATTATATCA
>NC_051423.1:32513773-32536273 GCF_015228065.2 Penaeus monodon | reverse complement strand
AGATGTTCATGATTTGTCTGCTGCTCGTGTTGGTTTTGGCGGGTATTTTCTTCAGCAAATATATAGGCGATACCTGTTGAGTTTTTTTTTTTTTTTTTTTTTTGAAGTGGACATTTGTCCTGTAATTTTATTGGCTTTTTTACATCCCTTCAAACTTGTTGATCTGTTGTGGGAGGTCTGCCGTCTGAAAATCCACTATTGTGATGGGGCATTGTCGGTTGATTACCACAAGATTTCCACACAGGCAGGCAAGCAAACCTCCATCACTTGTGTTTGGCAAGAGGGAAACTCATTTGGGTCCTTGTTTGACAGCAGTTCACTAGGGAAGGTCTATTTCAAGCCTAGATTCCATCCACCCGATAAGACTGGGGGTCATCCCCTCTTTGACCAGGCCAAGGTTAGCAAAGTTGGGGAATTTGGGGAAACCAGAAAAAGTTTAATTTGGGCCCAAAACCTGATAATTTTTTGCTGACATGTTGATCTGTAGTCTATACTTAGAAGTTGATAAATCTTATTCAATAATAACCATTGAAATGATGACTGCAATAAGACAGGGAAATAGAAAGAAAAAAATGCACCCTCTTATTTTATGTCAGAAATAAAGAAAATAAGTTACAATGCTGTATGGAGAAAAACCTGGTTTTGGAAAAAAAGAAATTTGGGTTTACACAGTAATCTGGCTAATGGAACCTGGGTTTTATAATTCTTTATGGTTTTGCCAAAGCACTGGGCAGGCAGGGCATTGCTCTGGTTGGTGGTAGGCTTGCAGGTGTGTTTTTAACATGTACATTTTAATTCAGGTTTAGTGTTGTCTTGGTTTTTAAGTAACAAAAAAGATGATAGTGTTTAAAATTTTCCCAATGTGTACATCCAGTGGCATCTCAGTGTCATACTCCTAGTCTAATCTTATCTTTCTAAATGCAAACCTGATTTAAATTCTGATTTAAATCTACTCAATCTATCTTCATCAAATCCCAAACTCAAGAACATAAATGTATTTATGAATGACGGTTATTTTTATGTACGTGTGCCTTAGTTACCATATGTTGTTAGGTTATAGTTGTCTCTGGGAAAATTTTGCCAAGAGAACTTTTACAATTTTTATTTTAATATCCTAGAATTAAAACTATTTTAAAGTGACAGTAATAATGATGGTATTTCTATTAGAGAGATGGGACTTTCCCCCTAAGGATCAAATACCACAGGGCACCATCTGTGACTTTGGGCCCCCTTCCAGCCGTGGATTTTCATGCCAGCCACATTCAAGGGTTAATTTAACCAAGGAATAACTTAATCATGGTCTTAAGTATTTGTTTAAATTATCATTTTCCAAAACCCCAAGAAGTTACCCAAAAGGCTTCAAATTTGGGGAAATAAAAGGCAACGGGGATTTTTTTATTAAAAAGAAAAAAAAAAGGAAAAAAAAAAAAAAGGGAAAAATTTAGAAAAAGTAAACAAAGGGGAATTTTCCTTTGCATATTGGGGTTTTTTAATGCATTGTGAATCCCCATAATTTGCAATCCCCACAAAACTTCTTCATAAACTTTATGTGAAGCTTTCTTTTACTTTTTTTGTGATTGGGCTTTGTCTTGTTTCTTCATTTTTATTAAAAAATTGAGTGCTCTTAATTTTTGTGTGCGGGCTCTTTAAGCTGGTAATGGTCAAAAAAAAAATTTTTGGTCACAAAAAATGCTTGAAAATCTTTTTAATTCTTTTTGGAAAAAATTGCAAAGCCTTCCTTTTCCTTTTTCTTTAAAATTTTAAAATTTCTAGCTTAAAAACCTTGTAAAATTTTTCGTTGAAATTTTTTTGTACTTACCCCTCCTTTCTGTTCCTCGGCAAATCCCAATAGTCCCGGTTTCCCAGGTGACTTAAAGCCCCCTGGCATCAGAAGGATTCCCCCCAAAAATCCGGCCATAATGACTGTTACGTGTATATGGTCACTTTTCTTCTTTTTTTTTCCCTTTCTTTTCTTCTTTTCTTCTCTTTTTTTCTTCTCTTTCTTATTTGTGGGGGAAAATTTTTTTTTTTGACCAAAAAACCCCCCAAATTTTCTGCGCAGTATTCGGGGGTATTTTGTTAGGCTTGTTTTTAAATATTTTAATCTAAGGAGGAGGTGCCCAAAGGACTTTCAAAGTCATGATAAAATTGTGAGGGCCTTGGAGACAATTACTATGGAGTTATTGTAGGTGATATTAATAACATATATTTCATGGGTTTCTTTCATTTTCTCTGTTCATGGAGTACTACATTTTTATTTTCTTGATGTATTTTTCGTGGGGGCAAGGGGTTTTGGGTGATGTCACACATATTTTTTTAAAACCTAAATTTTTTTTGTAAAGGGGAGATGTCATGTTGTAAAGTCTTTATCACGTCCCCAGTCAATATGATAACCCCAATTTGTACATCATTTTTTAAGGTTTTTGTTTTTGTTTTTTGTTGGAAAGCTTAAGTTGTCCTGAACTGATAAAAGTCACTTAGTCACCAGGATTGTTTAGACTAAAAACTTTTCTATATATTGAAAAAATTAGATTAAATTTTTTTGGTTATTAATTTGTTAAGTGCATTTTTTCCCGTGATTTGCTTTCTGTTAAAACCAAAATCATTTTGGGTTTTTATCTGTTCTGTTTTTCCCCTTATATAAAAACCTAGTTTCTTGTTTTTATTCTCAATTATCACTTCCCATTAAATTTTTTTTTTTTTTATGACTCATCCTCCTTCTCTTCTCTTTCTCTTTTTTTCCTCTCCTCTTCTCTTTTCTTCTCTTTTCTTTCCTGTTTCCCCTCCTCCTTCTCTTTTTTTTCTGTTCCCCCCTCCTCCTTCTTCCCTCTTCTCTGTTCCTCCTCCACTCCCCCCTTCTTCCCGGTCTTCTCTGTTCCCCCTCCACTCCTACTTCTCTTCTCTGTCCTCCTCCTTCCTCCTTCTCTTCTCTGTTTGTCCCCCCCCCTCCTCCTCCTTTTTCCTTTTCCCCAATCTTTATTTTCTTCATTTTTTAAAATTTTCCCCACCAAAAAAAAAAGAAAAAAAAAAAAAGGGATATCAATCAAGGGTGCCCTCTTAGGGGTTGATGAGGGAAAAGCTGCACAATTGGGGGGCTCAGGTTTGAAAATCTGGTTTTGATTGGGAATGAAAAACCCTTGAATTTGTGTAATGCAAGTATTGGTTTGATGAACTGCAGACATAGATTTCCAAAAACTTTTGAAATGTTTTGTATCCACTTAGAATAAAAGATTATTTGCCAGTCTTGTTTAAACGGGGAAAATGACTGAATTATTTTTTTATTTTTTTTATTAGTTTTTTTTTTTATTTTTTTTTTAAAAAGTATTCCATTTTGTTCTTTTCTACCCCTTTTTTTTCCCTCAGCTTTCTTTCTTCAGCGCATTTTTAACCCGTAAAGTCCTGTTCCAGACATTGTAGGAAACTACCTTTAAAATCTACTTTTCATACATTACAATCATGGAAAGACTTGCAAAAACCCGGGCAAGCTTTTTTTTTTTTTTCGAGACCCTTATGTAGGTCCTTTAAAATATATCATGATATTGACCTCATAACCCTATTCCTCTAGTAGGCCCTCTTCTCCATTAGCCAGCCATTCATTCTGCTTTTTTTCCTGCCTCTCTTCTTGTAAATGGAACTATTGAGTGCAAATAGTATGACCTATTTCGTCCCCACCAAACCAAAAGATCTTTCCTGTCCCACATCTTGTCTCCATACACCATGCGATTTACTTTGACACAGATTTAACATCATGATTCGTCATTTTGCTTTTATTCTTCCTACTTCTAGATGCTCTTAAATATTTTTTAGATATTTTATTCTTTTGTGTGATAAGAATAGTATTTTGTTGCTTTATAGTTTTATTTTATATGTCTATAGTAAATGCATTCCCATTTCACAACTTTTGATAAATCTTTAAACTTTGTGCTCTATTAAAGCCCACTGTAAAAAAGTGAAATATACGGCTTCTGGTGTGTAAAAATCAATTTCTTGAAATGCCAGGATCAGACCTGCTGTAGTGATCTTGAAAATCATCCCTTTTTTTGCAAGCTGGGGAAATACAAGTAGAAGGTCTTGTAATTCCAAGGTTTTGTTTAGGCTATTGTTGTTCAAATGGGGTTTATGTTGTAAACCTCATTGTAAATTAAACCCTTGCACATACTATACACACTGACTGAGCATTTTTATGTACTTGTTCTGGCAGTTTTGACTACACAAATTTACCATTATATAATAGGATACAATTCTTAGTCAGATAGGTCTGTAGAGAGATATTATGACCATTACAGACAGTGTTTGCCAATACCTCATTTCATATCAGGTATGAAATTTGAGGGATTGTCACTACTGTGCAGGTTATTTTGTAATACTATTATCTAATATATCCAAGATTATCAAAAATATTCTGTTATCTTTAAATAGATTATCTGTTATTTGTAGAGCCATTCTCTTTACTGTTACCCATAATTATCATGGACATCATATATCTGATAAGATATTATACTGTGATTATGGAATGTTGTGATGATGGGCAGAGATCAAAGAGCATGGACCTTCAGGGTAGTAATAAGACAAACAGTTTGATGTTGTTGTGATACTATCAAAGGTACACTTTTCTATCCATGTAGTTGTTACTACATACCTCTGTACCTCATACAGAAGTGGCACATCACTCAGTTTGCTGTGTATACTGATCTTTTTTTTGACTTTGGACAGTCTGTTTTTTATGTGAAATTTTTCCAGTGTTAAGGTTACGGAGATAATTAGGAAAATTGTGATTAGTCTTTTTTTTTTCTCTCTTGCTGGAAAGCTTCAGCACCCCTAGATAATATTCATCCAATTTTCACACGGTTACAGTATCAGAGACATGCGAAGACACAGAAGAACACAGACACTAAGCAAGGCCTGAAACAATGTCTATGAAACTGTCTGCCAGATCCCAGAGGGGGAACCCATATGCCACACTTGAGAAAATGCAGAATGGCCATGCAACCACCATCTATTTAGGAGTAATTTTTATGGTTTGCTAAATTGATGTTAGAATGATGATCATGCTTCGTGGCCACTGATTTTGAACATGCATTTTCACAAGTGCTATAAGAGCATTTAATCACTGATAGTCCGAATATATGTGAGGAAGTATATTGGATTTATGATTATTCTCTTTGAGCTATTACTCATTGTTTTGCTAATTTTTTTGATCATGCTTTTTTGCTATTATTTGTAGAATTGATATTGGTTTATTCTGATGCATTCGTATAGTTGCATATCAACATATGCTTTACAGTGACATTGATTTTGAAATTGGGAATAACAAGATGCATTAGGCTAGTGATGCAACAGTGCAACTGCATTGTATAATTTGACTGAGGATCTTTTCTCCACAGTTGCTATCCATTTTGATTTCCTCAGGTACCTTGTTGCCATTGCTTCTTTTTTGGTGATGTCTGCTGAACATCCCCTTGATATTTTGCAACATTCTATCTGTCTGTCTATATATTGCTCTCTGTTTTTCTCTGTGTGTGTGCTGTGTGATGCAGTGGTAGTTTTCACGTCTAGCAATCTTGCTGCCCTGTGTTCAAAACCACATCCTGGTGGTAGCCCCAGCCATTTTCCCAAAAGGGGGGTTTTTTTAAAAGAAAGTATCAGCAGACAGTCTGTTACACCAAGGATAACCATTGTACCAAATAGAATAAAATAATTTTTTAATTTTTTTTTATTTATTCTTCCCCTTCTCTCTCTTTTCCCCTTGTCTTTCCTCTCTCTCTTCTTTCCCCTTGTCTTTCCTCTTTTCTCTTTTCCCCTTGTCTTTCCTCTCTCTTCTTTTTCCCCTTTGTTTTTACTCTCTCTCTCCTTTCTCCTTGTTTTTCACTCTCTCTCTCTTTTCTCCTTGTCTTTCACCTCTCTCTCTCTTTCCCCTTGTCTTTCACCCCTCTCTCTCTCTTTCCCTTGTCTTTCACTCTTCTCTCTCTTTCTCCTTGTTTTTCATCCTCTCTCCTTTCTCCTTGTTTTTCACTCCTCTCCTCTCTTTTCCTTGTCTTTCACTCTCTTCCTTTCTCCTTTCTTTCTCTCTCTCTCTCTCTCTCTCTCCCTCTCTCTCTTCCCCCTCTCTCTCCCTCCCCATCTCTCTCCCCCTCTCTCTCTCTCTCCTCACCCCTTTCACTCTCTCACTCTCACCTCTTCTCTTTCTCCTTGTTTTTCCTCACTCCACTCTCTCCCCTTTTTTCCCTTTCTTTCACTCACTCTCACTTCTCTCTCTTTCTCCTTTCTTTCCTCCTTTCCCCTCTCTCTTCTCTTTCTCCTTGTCTTTCATCCTCTCTCTTTTTTTTTGTTTTTTATATTTTAAGTTCATCCATTCCTTTTTTCTCATTCCCATTTTGATCACTTTGCCCTTTTTTTTCACTTCCTTTCTCCTTTTACTTTTTTTATAATTTTTTTTTACATGTTAAAATATTTAGCCTGAAAAATCCAGTGTGCAAAAGAGTTTGATTCAGGATATGAAAAGTGTTTACGGGATTTTGTTTGGAAATAGGTACTCATTTTTGCGTCTAGAGGGTTTATATTCCCCCATGCTTCTGAATCATGAATTTTGCTTGCCCCTTCGTGGCACAGGGGTTTCAGATAGCAATTCATTGTATGCAGTCCCTGAGAAATTTAGAATTTAATGGTTGCCAAAGCAGTGAACCTTTTTTATAACTTAGTGGGAATTCTAATGCGGATCCTCTTCTCTCTCTCCCCTCTTCTCTCTCTCTCTCTCTCATCTTCTTTTCCTCTCTCTCTCTCTCCTCTCTCTCTCTCCTCCTTCTCTATCTCCTCTCTGTTTTTGGATGGCCTCCTTTTTGGCAGAGTAAGGAAACCCTACAGGTGACTCAGAAACTCAGGCCTTCATATAAAAGATATTGCTCTGCAGTGAGCGGGAAGCCTTGCTGAGGATGGATGCAAACTTAGCTATGTACAAGATCAATCATTTCAGCTCAGGGCAGCAGCCTTAGCATGGGGGCAGTGCTATTGACAAAACATGATAACTGATTCTCAGATAGATTAGTGGAGGTGCTACTATAGCCAGAGGATTAGGGTTGGTGTGGAAAAATCCAAGATTGTCTTGGTTTCTAAGGTTCCCCGCTCCTTTCCATCCCCCCCTTTTCTTCATTCCCATTACCTTTTTTTTTTCTTCGTCGTCTTCTTCGTCTCCTTTTTTCTTTTTCTATTAGCTCCTTTCATTCCATATTCCTTTCTATTTTAATCTCTGTTTCTCCTCTCTCTTCTCGGAATGTCATATTATCATCTTCATGTATGTACTTCACTCTCACTCTCATTCATTTCACTCACTATAGGAAAATATGTACATGGCTAATGTATGTGCATACATATACACATATTCAGGGAATGCAAAAGGGAGATGCCAAAGGTTTGGCTCCCCAGTGTTCGTAAGTGGACAAGTTTCTTCCCTTATTCAGCAAACTGTCCACTTCATCAGCTGTTAAAGGCCTGCACCTCAGTAGAACTCCTTAGGTTAATCCAATATATGTATATGCGGGGTGGGGTGAAGTTTTACACTTATGTGTATATAGTTATTAACACATATGTAACATATATAAGCACAGCCTATACACATAACTTGTTCATAACATACCCACATAGTAACAAATGCACCCCATACATAACATAAACCACATGTAAAACACAGGCACCATACATAGACGCGCACCCGTATGTAAACAAACACAACACATCCAACAGATACATGCACATACACAGTTCACACAGATACTTGCACATACACTTCACACAGATACATGCAACATACACATTCACCACAGATCCATGCACATACAAATTACACAGATACAAGCACAACAATTCACACAGATACATGCACCTACACAAATTACACGCATGCATACACAAACTACAACACATGCATACAACAAATACACGCATTGCATACACAAATACACGATATTGCATACACAAATTACAAGCATGCATACAACACACATTACACAAATACACACACACACCTACACAAATACACACAAACAAATAAACAAAATACACACACACAATAACACAAATACCACACCACAAAATACACACACACAAATACACACACACATACACACACACATACACACATACACACACAAGTACACAAATACACACACATACACACACAAGTACACAAATACACACACACATACACACACAAGTACACAAATACACACACACATACACACACAAGTACACAAATACACACACCATACAACAAAGTACACAAATACACCACACCCAACACACAAAAGTACACAAATACACACACACATACACACAGAAGTACACAAATACACACACACATACACACAGAAGTACACAAATACACACACATACACACAGAAGTACACAAATCCACATACATAACATGACAACAGAAGTACACAAATACACGTACATACATACACACAGGAAGTCCACAAATACAAAATCACATAATACCACAGGAAGTACACAAATACACCACATACATTACACAAGAAAGTACACATACACACACATACCATACCACACAGACAGAAGTACACAAATACACACACATACATAACACAGAAGTACAAAATACACCACACATACATACACACAGAAGTTACACAAAACACATACCATACATACACACAGAAGTACACAAATACACCAGAGCATACATACCACACAGAAGTACACAAAATACAAATACATACATACATACACAGAAAGTACACAAATACACATACATACATACATACACAGAAGTACACAAATACACAACACTACATACATTCCACGAAGTACACAACTACACATAAACAACAGACATACCCACAGCAGTACACAAATACCACATACATACAATACAACACAGAAGTACACCAAATTATACACCAGACATAGCATTACATTACACACGATACACAACATACCATACCAAACATACACAGGATTACTACACATACATACCCATACATACACGATAACACATACACCTACATACACAGATAAAACAATACATACCTACACAGATACAACGATACATTACATACATAAACAGATACACACATAAATACGACTACACAGATACACACAGACATAATACATATCATTACATACATACATTACATCATACATACACAGTACACAACAACATATCAAAAGAAAGACAAGCCTGCTGTAGTTAGAATAAGCATAATTAAGTTACAAGCCGTAATGGCCACAAAAAATGGCAGCCTTGGCAACCTTGCTCATGGCTATCCGAGTAGTGACATGTCTGGGTTTACCAGTGCCTAGTTAGCAGTTGTGTGGGAAGGGTGCAGTTAACTTACTTCAAACCTGAAGGTATACATAAGTTATGAAGATGCAATTTCCTATATGTTTATGATTTAGTGATTAGAAGCTGTGGTGTGAGGTTCACCTTTTGGTTATTTTTAGCAACTTGAACATTCTTGCAGTGGTTTGTGAATAGTTATGGCTATCTGTCATTAACAGTAAGATATCTTAATCTTAATGAGAAAAAAACAAAAAAAAAAATCAGTTTAGTTCCAAGAAAGTTTTGTTTCTTTTTTTTTCTACTAGTGAGCCTTAAACATCCATGATATCTGTACTTCCGAGGATTATTCGTTTCAATGTGGAATGATAAGCGAAAAGTTTCATTCTGAGCTTTTGGCCCACATTCCAAAGGCTGCCAAGTCCTTGCTTTTAACGGTATATGTTTTCCTAGGGCTGAGTCTTCATTTCTCTTTACTCTTGCTCTTCTTACCATTTTTGTTTGTTGTAAGTTTAAAAAGAATTGTGTACTTTTGTTTGTTCGTATGTTTAGATTTATAGTCAACTTTTTCACACATTTTTGTTATCTGTATTCTATGTTTATGTATAAATGAAAAGATAAATATTATATCTGTGCTGATCTACTTTGCTTTGGAAACTGTGTCAGTGAATCAAGAATTTCTTATGGATTCATGTCCATGAAGCATTCAGCAACTCTCCTTTTTGTATATGCCTTAAGGCTAAGGAATGCAGAATGCATAAGATGTAAGTTAGGGAAGAAGAAATGATTGTGAAATACTGAATATTAGAGTTTGATTTAGGTCTGTACTGATCTAAATTATGGCCAGGTTCAAAAGTGATTCAATTATTGGATGTTTACAGCAGAAACAACTGTCTTCATTTTCCCTAGCAAGGCTTATATAAGGTCAGAGTGGTAAAAGTTGAGAGCCTGATACGTGATATGGATATATGAATGCCTATGTTTAAAAACAGGGCATCTTTTGGGAAATATCAGTTTTTCTAGTTGCTGATTTTCCTGGAGTAAGCAGTTACTCAGTCAGCATTCATTGTACAAAATTTGCATTTCTATATAATTGTGTTGTAGTATATGCCCTTATTATTATGAATAGTATTGAGATGACATTGTTATTAATTGAACTTTGTTGCTTGCTAGCATGTTAACTTGATATAGGAAAGAAAATAAGGGTAATGGTTTGTATCATTTCAGTACATTTGATATATTACTGTTTAACATTTTATTTTCTGCTTTTGCTTCTTCCTCTTTTTCCTTTTCCTCTATGTTTATAATTTCTTGTTTTTCCTTGTTCTACTTGTCCTTTTATCAGATGAAAATAAATGAATTTTCTCAAAGTTGGTTAGTTTTTTCTCTCATCATCTTTATTTTCATTCATAATTTAAGATCATATAATCATTTTTATATTTGTTCTCAAATTCTTGAATAAGTGTCAAACTTTTTACATATATATTTAGTTTAAGTGGTTTCCAACATGTGGGTTACGACATAGGGTTAGCCAGAGGATTGCTAGGCATGGGATGTGGAAGGATTCATATGAGAACATATTTTGAGCTCATGTCTTAAAGGAATATTGTATTAAAGTTTGGTAAATAAACCTAGTACTGTTGCTGAATGCTCTCTCTCTCTCTCTCTCTCTCTCTCTCTCTCTCTCTTTCTTTCTCTCTTCTCTCTCTTTTCTTCTCCTTCCTTTCTTTCTTTTTCTCTTTTTCTCCTCTCTTTCTTTCTTCTCTCTCTCTTTCTTTCTTTCTCTCTCTCTTCTTTCTTTCTCTTCTCTTTTTTTCTTTCTTCTCTCTTTCTTTCTTCTCCCCTCTCTTTCTTTCTTTCTCTCTCTTTCTTTCTTTCTCTCTTCTTTCTTTCTTTCTCTCTTTTCTTTCTTTCTCTTTCTTTCTTTCTCTTTCTCTTTTTCTGTCTCTTTTCTTTTCTCTCTTTTCTTTCTCTTTCTCCTCTTTTTCTTTCTTTCTCTCTCCCTCTCTTTCTTTTCTCTTTCTTTCTTTCTCTCTCTTCTTTTTTTCTTTCTCTCTTTCTTTTTTTTCTCTTTTTTTTTCTTTTCTCTCTCTCTCTCTCTCTCTTCTCTCTCTTCTCTCTCTCTCGTCCCCTGATTCTGGGTCATGGAGTAGGAATCCTGAGGAGGGGGCACATATTGGAGGCTGGAAGAGGGGGTTGTGAAGCATAAAGAGGTTGGAAATGCCTTTCACCTTTTATATGTAAGGTCTCTACTAAACCTTTCAGTTTCATGATTAGTTTAAATTGATTGATTTGTCCTCCAAGGGCCAGCTTTCTGGATTCATCCTTTTACTTTCTACTGTCATTCCTCATCAATTTTGTCTATTCTGTGTGCCATTCTTTGTATATTGTGCAGATGTTTATATTCATAGATTTTTTTACAAACTGATATTAGTAATTATATTTTGTATTAATGCATCTTTTGCAATATTTCTGAGTGTGAGTGAGTGCAACTTTGAATGAGTGCACAAGTGTGTGTGAATAAGAGAGCACGCGTGAAGGGATGGGTGAGCGAGAGCACGCGTGGAGGGATGGTGAGCGAGGAGGAGCACGCGTGGAGGGATGGGTGAGCGAGAGAGCGCGCGTGGAGGGATGGTGAGCGAGAGGAGCGCGCGGGGAGGGATGGCGTGAGCGAGAGAGCACGCGTGGAGGGATGGGTGAGCGAGAGAGCGCGCGGGGAGGGATGGGTGAGCGAGAGAGCACGCGGGGAGGGATGGGTGAGCGAGAGGACCGCGCGTGGAGGGATGGGTGAGCGAGAGAGCGCGCGTGGAGGGATGGGTGAGCGAGAGCACGCGTGGAGGGATGGGGTGAGCGAGAGAGCGCGCGGGGAGGGATGGGTGAGCGAGAGAGCGCGCGTGGAGGGATGGGTGAGCGAGAGCACGCGTGGAGGGATGGGTGAGCGAGAGAGCACGCGTGGAGGGATGGGTGAGCGAGAGCACGCGTGGAGGGATGGGTGATGGGACAAGAGAAATTTGAGATTTGCGTACTGTATTCCCCCCCCCCCCCCATCATTTTACTGTCCTAATTGTTGTCTATATTTATGTTTTCTTTAAATATTTGGAAACCATGTGTAAGACTTCTCTGTGATATTAAATATTCACCAGCTTGCCATAAAGGGTTATAATAAGCATAGAGGGTGGAATGACAACTGTATATTGTGTGTTCTTGTAACTCTTTTTCAGGACCTACCATTTCTTCTCCAATGCTTTTGACTTTGCTTTTTCTTTCTTTTTAACTTGATTTATCTAATAACCTGCTTTTGTACTTCTCTTGTAGGTTAATTGATTCAACTCAATAATGAAAATCCTACCAGAAAAAGAAAAGAAGATGTAAGTTGTCATTTTCATATCAAGATAAAACTGAGCTTGTCTATTATCATGATGGCCAAGTGGATATTTCTTTTTATCTCACTGAGACTAGCAAAAACAAGCAGACAAACTGTGTATGTCCATGTGATGTGTGTGTTTGTGCCTCCATTCACAGAGCTGAATTTATGCCATGTTTTTATTTTCATGTATTGATTGATGCCATTTCACATATGATGTCAAATCCCAATCTTTAAAGATGTTTATTAAATAACCATGAAACAGGTTGGATCAGGAGGATAATATTTTAATCTTTTACCTTTTTTGTATTTTCTTCTTATTTATCTTGTATTTGATTTTTATATTGAGATAAAGGTTACCAGTTTTTTTTTTTAGATTGTTAATATCAAAATTTTGTTGAAGTCTGGGAATTCCTTTTTCATCAGTATGTCTGATATAAGAATTTCACATGAAAATATGACTACGGCACCAATGTTATTTTGCTGCCAGGCAGAGACATGGTAATTCAGTTCATATTGGAAACCCTATTATAGACACTACATCTTGCTATGTAATTCAGACACAGTCAAAATTCAATGCACTGTAGTAAATACATATTTTCCAGTACACAGACACATCATTATATGTATGGCCATGACAACAAGATCATAAATGAAAAGGGAGATGCATACATATATGCTTATATATGTACACATGCACATACACGCATGTAAATATGTGCACATATTGCGTATGTGTTTACATACGCAAATACAGGCAATACAGGTAAATATATGCACAAATACATACATGCACAAATTCACAGGCACAAGTACACGCATGTGCAAATCCACACACACACAAGTACACATATGCGCAAATACACACATGCGCAAATACACACATGCACAAATACACACATGCGCAAATACACACACACACGCAAAAACACACATGCAAATACACACATGTAAACACACACATGCACAAATACACACATACCTGCAAATACACTGCCACAAGTGTACACATTTGGAGATACACAAAATATACACACATGCAAATCAGACACATGCACACACACACAAATATACACATTCACACAGAAATATACACATTCACACAAATATACACATTCACACACAAATATACACATTCACACACAAATATACACATTCACACACAAATACACACACATTCACACACAAATATACACATTCACAAATAAATATACACATTCACACTCAAATATACATATACACATACAAATATACACTTACAAATGTATAAAAGGTATGAATAAGAAGAAATGTCTTCACAATACAAGAGATGTATTTGACTGGTTTTGATTATATCTTCATCAGAAATACATGACTTGTATGTTAAGATATTCATTCTCATTCATACCTTTTATACATTTGTCAACATGACTACAGTTCATCCTTCACACACAAATATACAGATATACACATACACAGAAATATACACATATACATGTACACATACACGTACAAGTACAAATATACACATACACGTACACATACAAATATACACATACACGTACACATACAAATATACACATACACGTACACATACAAAAATACACATACACGTACATAATACAAATATACACATACACATACAATACAAATATACACATACACGTACACATACACATATACACATACATGTACACATGCACACAAATATACACATGCACACACACACACACACACACCACACACACACACACACACACACACACACACACACACACACACAGACATACACATATATGTATTGCTAATTCTTTCATTAAAGAAAGGAAAAAAAAAAAAGTGTGACTACCTTTGCCAGTCCAGTGATTTCTATTGAAGGTTAAGATTGGAACAGTTCGAGTGAAGCTTGTAGCAAAAAGCATAACTAACTGTTCATCATGATAGACTGGCATGCGAAGATCTTCCATTTTCTTTCCATGAATTAACAGTCAGAGATTGTAACACTTGTATATTTTGTTTGTGTGCCAGCGTGGCAGACTGTTTCAGTGGTGTGGTCCTCCCCTTCTGCTTAGCATGAGCTGCTACCATCTGTTTTCCATGAATATGCCTCTCCTCTACATTTCTTATAATGCAGTGTTTCTATGTAGTTGTTTGCAGTCAGTTCTCTGACATAAATCACTTCAGTATGATAAGAGGGAAAGACAGTGAACTTGTCATGGTGCTTCATGATTTTTTTTAACCATTCTTCTTCTTATCATTATTAAAACAAGTATTTTAATTTGGATAAGAAGGCTGACATTAAGTTAACTAATTGTGATATTTGTTATACCTGTTTGGAGTAGCCATTATATTTGTATACATTTTCTTTGGAAAAAAATATTGAAAATCACGCTTGATATTCCTAAAGCATCACTGTGTGATCAGACAAAACCTGTGCACTTTTGAGCACCCTTGCTAGTGACTTTTACCTGTTCTCTTTAGTATATGGGAAGCTATTTTCTTGGTTTAGGCAATCACAGCTTCTACTTGCATGTTTCCCTATATTTAGTCTCTCTTTTTTTATCCTCTTTTTTTTTATATTCTGTTGAAAGAGCTAAGAATGTGGACTTTTTTGTGCAGACAATAGATTAGGACAGAATTTTTTTAAGCAGTATTTTAAGGATATGAAAAACATTTAATTTTTCACCCCCCCTTTTTTTTTCATATAACAATCAAGATTTGTTGAGCTGGCAGTTTTTTATAATGTGTTTGTTATTGTTCACCCTGACATGGTTTTTGCTTATTGGTTAATCACAAAATGGGATACTATGAGATATATGTAATTATTTTTGTGGAAATAGTTCTCACAAAATACACCTGCTTTATTATACAGCACTATTTCTAGGAGCGCATCTGAAATAATCCGTAGTAGTCCCTTTGCTAGATCTGTGCTCTGTGTTGAAAAAATAGTTAATATATGAAGAGACTTCTTTAGAATCTTTAGTATAATATTTAATTTTCAGATATAATTGAGCACAGCTTCAGCACATGTAAGACCTTAATGAAATACTGTAGAATTATGATTGCATGGGAAACAAAAGGACAAATGGGTTTGTTTATTAATTTGTTCAAAGCAGTATGGAAAGTAGTTGCTTTGTACAGATACTTATTTCCAGCACATAGTAACTGTAGAATATATATTTTTTAATAGTTCCAAAACACAGAACACATTGGCTATGCATTTGGGTGTTTGAGGTAGAAAAATTAGTCAAAATGTATTCTGAACAGACCCTTATCTCATGCACTGTTTTACAGGAGGGACCCGGACTCCTCTCATCTCCGACCCAAGTTCGAGGAAAACGCAATCGACCACAAGCCAAAGTGCTGAGGGCAAGGGTGTCCCAGTGGGATGTGGGTGAATGGGCGGGAAGCAAGCGGGCTACCATGGGAGAGGTAGCCAGTTTGCTGTCACAGACACCAACAGTGGCCTGCCCTCCCGAGAGGTCATGACCCGGAGACAAGTCATTGGTTACAATGAATTCTCAGAGGCTGAAGATGACCCCTTGTGGAAAAAATATCTGGGACAGGTTAGTGTCTTTTGCATGTTTTATTTTCATTTATAGATTTGTTTGTTTATCATAAGAATCCAGAGTTTGCTTGTACCTGTACGGTGCTGTCATATTAAGGACTTGAATTTTCCATCTGTTCTCAGTTAGTATTATTGCTCTTTTTTTTTTTTTACAGTTTAAGGAACCTCTAATCCTCCTGTTGCTGGCTTCAGCCTTTGTCTCTCTGTGTATGAGCCAGTTTGATGATGCAGTTGTTATTACACTTGCTATTGTGATTGTTGCAACAGTTGCCTTCATTCAAGAACTTAGAACAGATAAAGCTCTAGAGAATTGAAAAAGCAGGTAAGCTTTATGAGTTCACTGATGATATTTTTATATAATGATATAATTTATGTTATGAAGTATGATTTTCATATTACATTCTACTGATTCTGTGTATTGCATATAGAACTGATGGTGGTAAAGATAGCTATAGTTGTAACTTTATAACAAAGAAAAATTATTTTAGAAAATGTATGTATAAGAATGAATATCTTCTTAATAGAAGAGTGTATTTAACGGTTTCAAATATATCGTCCATCAGTTATATTTATACCTTTTAATGGTAAAACATTCTTCCATGTTGATACTATGGTAGAAAGGCCCACAATCAAAATTAGTTTTGCATTGTGGGTCTTTCTACCCATTCATACCTTTTCTACATTTGTTGCAGTGAATACAGCTCAAATTATATTTTGTTCAGCAGCACATGAATGAAGTTGTATCATGTCTGTATACAGTATGTTATATCTACTTAATCCTCAGAGAGAGAATTTTAAACAGCAAGTGATATCATTGGCTATTATATCCAGTAAATCCTGAGAGAGAGTATTTTAAATAGCAAGTGATATCATTGGCAAGAATTTTGAGAAAATTTTGTTTTCAGGTACCCGTCACCTGCATGTGTCTCCGTGATGGTAATGTTAATGAATATCAGGCAAAGGAGCTGGTTCCTGGGGACATTGTCCATCTTAACATTGGAGATCGAGTCCCAGCTGATTTAAGACTCTTTGAAGCTAATGATCTCAGTATTGATGAATCCAGTTTCACAGGAGAAACAGAGCCAGCTGACAAAGTATGTAAAACCCTTTCCTCTGTTGATATGAGAATTTAATGTGAATGTCAACTATCTGAATCACTAAATAAAAAAATATATTCTTACATCTGTCATGCTTACCTCATTCCAATCTTTATCCTTTTAACAGAATTAAGAATTAAAAAGTGAATTGTAATCCTTGCTTCCAGAATAATAACCTTGTCACCACAAGCACTTATGGAACCTCTGGAAGCTTAGCCAATATTGCATATATGGGGACTTTTGTTCGCACTGGCCGTGGCAAAGGCATTGTCATCAGCACTGGAGAAAAGTCCCAGTTTGGTGAGCTGTTCAAAATGATGATGAAGAGGAGGCTCCCAGAACCCCTCTCCAAAAGAACATGGATGAGCTAGCCAAGAAACTCTCCATATTCTCCTTCTGTTTCATTGGGGTTGTGTTGCTCTTGGCCTGTATCAGGGAATTCCCATTCACAAGGTGGGCAGGCTTATCATTTTTTGTTGTTCTTTCTAAGATCTCAATAATGATTGCCGCTTTGAAATATACCAAAATTTACATGTATATTCAGGATGCAGACATTTTTCTTCACCAATTTTTTATATACTGTGATTCAAGTTCACATACCCACTTTCAGATCTTCAATATTGCTGTAAGTTTAGCTGTAGCAGCAATACCAGAGGGCTTGCCCATAGTTGTGACAATGACACTCTGTCTAGGAATTCGTCGTATGGCCCAGCGCTCGGCTTTAGTAAAAGGTTACACACAGTGGAAACTCTTGGTTGTGTCACAACAGTTTGTTCTGATAAAAACTGGAACTTTAACAAAGGTAATTTTGGATAGAATCTGTGATATCTTTGCTTTATGCTTAGCTGAGTATTGATGTTAGTTTACTGATTTATTTTTGGTACACATGTTTCTGTAAATAATTAACTTGTTCATTTGTGTATGAAAGCCTTCAACTTATTTCCATATGTGAATGCATTTAAAAATACAGCAGTATATTTTTACTTATTACTTTTCATAGATAAGCAAACTTTTTCTTTATGAAATTTGATAGGTCATATATTGTTGTTGGTTTTTAATGCTTTATAAGGTAATGCTGGATATTAAATTCTTTCCACACAGAATGAGATGACTGTTAACACCCATTATCACATCAGAGGGCGATGAGTGCCACGTCACTGGAGTAGGCTATTCCTCTGACGGCTCCATTGTATTTGAAGGAGGCTACTCTGACCTAGCTAATGAGGCTGTCACAAAGCTTTTTGGAAACAGGTTGGTTTTGATTGCTGCCATTTGTACTTGCACGAGGATTCTTTTTTTCTTTGATCTCTTGTCATGGGGGTTCATTGAAGCAATTTATTGTGAATCTGGATGATTGATTGATTGATTGATAACGTTTATTTAGCCAATATACATAAAACAGTTTGACATACACACAAAAAAAAAAAAGAATGGCTGAGCCTTATGATGTTATTCTTTTAATGGAAAATATGCTGCCTGCATATTTTGATTTATGTAAATAATGGGTACCAGTAAGTTCCAAAATTAATGTTAATTATGGATTTTTCTATTTTTATTATTATTATTTATTATTATTATTAATTATTATTATTCATGTAATCATGTGAAGATAGGCAAAAGGCAATGTGTTTCCCTTATTAACATGTGCTAGTGTGAGGTTTTATTTTCTGTTGTGAACTGCAATTTGATATTCTTTTTATATATGATCAAAACTGCACATTGTATGATAGATGTAGAGTTTTTGTAACATTTAACTTGTTTAATTACTTTATTTCCTGTCCTTTGACTCTAAAAGCATTTCATTGTTGTGATTTTATACATGATCGTCTGTTATACTATTTGAAATATATAATATGAAACAAAAGAAAAATTCTGAAAAGTCAATGCTGACAAATGGCCATACCAGAAAATTAGAGTTTGGTTTGAAATTATAGGATGGCTGACAAGAGATGTATATACTGAAAACCTATACACATTTGCCAGAATTGCACAAGAACATCAGTGTAATATATCTAAGACAAGTATACCCCAGGAAAGTAAGATGAAACAAGCAACCCTCAGTTTATTCTTAGAAGGCATTGTGTTGAAAATTAAAGGAGTGATTGATTGCCCCCATCCACCTACAGCATTTATAATTCCTCATAGGCCATTGTCTTTAAGTTCATTTAGAAGTATTTGATGGTCCCCTCCCATCCACTTTAGCATAGGCATAATCATGAATGCCCTGCCACTTTGCCTTCAGCTGTGGGTTTACATATGGTTGTGTTACTTCTTAAGATTTACATATAGTTCACATTATACATCTCAAATAGTATCTTAGCCTTGCCATTGTTCTCTAATTTTTGGCAGTTTTGTATGTATGGTATTGGGATACACACCTTTTATTAGCTGCACTATGAGTTCCAGTTAAACCCTATATTGAATTATTCTTATGGTATTTTGTGTATAATTAATTGCCTTCTTACATATGAACCTGCAATTGAATCACCCCTAATGAATTTTTGTCTAAAACTTGTCTTTAATTAACTTGTAGCAGGTATTCCATAGATTTTATTCTTATGCTTGTACTGTTTTTTCAGGTGCTGTATGTAATAATGCTGAGATAGTTGGCGATCAACTGCTGGGACAGCCTACAGAAGGAGCCATACTGCTGCTGCTATTAAAGTAAGTATGATTTTCCTAAATAGGCATGATTATGGATATTGGGTTTCTGGTCTTGTCATTTTTGTTACAGATAGATATCTTTATATGAACTTTTTACATTTCAGCATGGTGTGTACAATGCCCGAGATAAGTACCAAAGATTGGAAGAAATGCCTTTCAGTTCTGAAACCAAGAAAATGTCAGTCAAAATCAGGAATAAAAAAAGTAAGTTGTATACTTGTCTCTCTCTCCAGCTTGGCCTATCTGTCTCTGTATCTGTGTGAATTCTCTCTCTCTCTCTCTCTTTCTCTCTCTCTCTCTCTCTTTCTCTCACTCTCCCAATCTCCCTCTCCCTCTCCACCTTTCTTTCTGCTTCTCTCCTTCTCTCCCTCCCTCCCTTCCTTCCTTCCTTCATCATCCCAATTTTCCTCTTTTTTCCCATCATTTTCTCTATTCCCCCATTTTTTCTTCTATCTCTCTTCTCTCTCTTCATCCCCTATGCACATCCAATCCCTCACCATCTGTCATATTGTACAATTGTTCATATTTTTTAATGGTATCCATAGCTGCTTCTATTTCAAAGTTAATTTGATATCATTCTGTACCATAGACTGGGGAAGTGGAGTGGCTGGTTAAAGGAAGTGTTGAGCATGTTCTGGCATCATGCACTCAGTATAACCAGAGCATGGCTACCCTCCCACTGTCCCAGGAGAAATGTCAACAGATCATGTCAGCTTGCATAGATCGTGGAAGGCAGGGACTCCGAGGTTAGTAAAAAGTGTAATAGGCTAATGTAAAATGTAATGTAAAAGATGTTCAACCATTCTCTCACATCTGAAGTGACCTGGCTGGGTGTTTTTCCCCTTTTTTCTTTCCATTTGTAAGGACTATGTGTGCCATTTCATAAGAATCTTTCTCAGGTTGGAGGGATTGCATCATGTGATAATGCTTTAAAGTGGTGAACCCTAAAATGAAACCATCTCATCTTCCTTTGACTGAAATTTGCTTTGGAATCTAGTTGTTGGGATTGCACGAGGTCCGTCCACAAGTGAGCTGAGCTACATGGGAATGGTTGGCATAATGGACCCCCACGTGAAGGAGCCAGATCTTCTGTTACTACTCTCCAGTCTACAGGAGTTAGTGTCAAGATGGTGACTGGTGATGCACAGGAGGACTGCTTGTGCTATTGCCCAGGCAGTTGGTCTAGGGTATGTAAACCTGGTGTCTATAAACTTTTTAGTATTTGAGATATACGCTGCCACTTTAACCCATTCATGCATCTATTCTTGCCATGGTGCACTAGGCCCATATGGTGGGTGGCAAAATTCTATGCCATGTGTGGTCAAGCTTTCTGTATGCTGTGTGCACTCAAAGTTGTTTGGGTGTTTGGCTCTGACTGTGATCATTGAATAGGTACAGCCTCTCAAAGCAGGCTTGGGTTAGCATTTTATTCTCAGATTTTCCTGTTTGTGTTTGATTGATTGTTGTATTATTTTTTGTTTTGTGTGTATCATTATTATATTCCTCTAATCCAATAGGTTGGACCTGGTACTGTGTATTCTGGTGATCAAGTAGACAGCATGGATGAGCGCGTATTGCTTGGGATTATTCAAGATGCTACTGTGTTCTACAGAGTTTCACCCAGGCACAAGCTGCGAATTGTAAAGGTAAATTCATTTTTATGGTCATAATACATGTTAGTTGAATAGATGTTCATTGGATTTTTTTTCTGTTCATTCATAAATATTGCTGCTGAGTCTTTATTGGTTATATGAAATTATATGATATGATATTTCAGAATATTGTTTACTTCATTCCACATTTCAGAGTATTGTTTGAGCCAATATATTAGGTATAGCAACTTAAAGGACATACAAGGTAAATTAGATTAATAATTTGTTGTAAGTATGTATTTACTTACGATGTTAACAAAAATTCTAAAATATTTTCTTATTATAGGCACTTCAGGACAGAGGAGAAATTGTCAGCATGACAGGTGATGGCGTTAATGATGTGGTAGCCTAAAGCGTTCTGACATCGGCATAGCCATGGGCAAAATGGGTTCAGCTGTCAGCAAAGAGGCTGCAGATATGATACTCAATGACGACAATTTTACAACTATTTGTGAGTTGTGTTACTACTAGATTGGAATACAAGTCTGTGATTGTAGTATATTTAGTAATGAGTGATAGTAATTAGACAAGAATGGGAGAAATAAGTTCAATGTACCTAATTGTTTATATATATATATATATATATATATATATGCAATTAGGTACATATATTCATGGCATGAATATATGACAGTGGTAATAGGATATCCAAAGTTACAAAAAGTTGGTTCATTTTATTGTTTTATATTTAATTTAATGTGTTCATGTGAATATATCTGTCCACCATTCCCATGAATAGAATGAAAAATATTGCACAAGACCAACTCTTTATTAGATATATAACCTGCTGTCACCTTCAGGGCAGCCATTGAGGAAGGCAGTGCATCTACCACAACATCACCAACTTCGTCCAGTTCCAAGTGAGCACCAGCTCGTGCCCTCAG
>NC_051423.1:32511197-32513673 GCF_015228065.2 Penaeus monodon | reverse complement strand
GGGGGGGGGGGAAAAAAAATTTAAAAAAAAAAAATTTTAAAATTAAAAAAATTTTTTTTTTTAAAAAAAATAAAATTTAGGGGGGGGATTTTTGGGTTTGGGGGGGGGGGGTGGGGGGGGTTTTTTTTTTAAAAAAAAAATTTAAAAAAAAAAAATTTTAAAAAAAAAACGGGGGGGGGGGGGGTTTTTTTTTGTTGGGGGGGGGTGATAATTTGGGGGGGGGTTTGGGGAGTCAAAAAAATTAGGGGATTTTTAAAAATTGTTATTTTTAAAATTTAAAATTCCTTTTAAATATATTTAATTTTATTTATTTTTAGTTTTTAAAAAATTTTTTTATATAAATTTGAAATAAATTTTTTTTCCTTTTCTAAAAAAAAACATTTTTATAAAAAAAAAAACAAACCCCCCCAAAATTTATTATTTTTAATTAAGAAAAAAAAATAAAATTTTAATATTAAATGAAACACCCCACACAAAAACAAAACCCAAACAAAAGACAACTTCCACCAAAACAAATTTATAATATTTTAAAAATTTAAAAAAATTTTAATAATTTTCCTATATATTTTGGTTATTAAAATTAATATATATTCCTTTTTTTGGGGAGGAAACCACACCCACAAAAAACCCCACCAACAAAACCAAAACAACACACAAACAACAACCAAATTTTTAAATTATATTTTATATAAAAATAATAATATATATTAATATATATAAAATTATATTATATATAATATATAAAATTTAAAAAAATATATTTTAATAATATATATAAATATTATATATTTATATATATATATAATTATATATAATTATATATATATATATAATTTAAAACCAGACGCAAAATCGTCGCTAAAATCAAACCCCTTTGGTTCGTTCCAGTACATGTGAAAGTTTGTTATTGCCAGGCTCTTTTAAAAAAATAAATAAAAAAGGTCGCAGAATTCCCTTTTAAAACGCTGCGACTGCTGGCTTTGCCTCCCGAGACGAAAAGGCAAATCATATCATTCGAATTTTAGAATAACTGCAAGGCAATCATCATCAAAGCCGAGATATTGCCGATTAAAAAGTCGTTGCTTCATCCACTCTCTTCTAAGGAGAGAGTGATGTACGCTCAGAAACTTATCAGATGTAAACCCACAATGGCCAACAGGAAAGTCAATGGACATCATTTGAAACTTTCGGTCATATTTGATATTCATTCTGTGATGTCCCCGAGCACGTGTACAAGTCCTCATGTCCTTAATGATGCTAAAATCCATGTTCGCATCCCGTTGTATTCTGTACACTTCCCGAGAACATGATCAGATAATTTTACGGGTTCTGCGGCCACTTTGTACTTAACAACTCTTACTTATAAAAAAAAAAGTTTATCTTTATCAAAAAAGTGTAAAACAAATTTTTATTCAAATTAATACGCTATACGATGCAAAGATTTTTGAAAGAACTGGGAGGAAACCCAAGGAATAAAATTTGAAAGTATCATAAAAGGGAAATTGATGTTTTAAAACAAAGTACACCGCCTCGCTGAAAACATTTAAATGGGCATGCTTTTCGGCCCGGGGCCACGGAGCCCGCCCGATGCCCGTAATTGAATCGACTCGCCCGCTTCTTTGTTCTCATTGTCATTGTCAGTTCAGTCAGTAGAATCACTCCATTCTACCCAGAACAAGTGCTCTGAATTATTTATATAAAAATTTGCGGGAGATTTTATCATTTCCCTTTTTCGAAATCCTTCTCCCTCGCCTGTTCCGCCGCAGCCGAGCTCCTTCATCAAGTCCAACTCCCCCCCCCTGTCAGGTGGCTCCTCCCCGGGGGGCCTCGGCCGGGGCCAGCAACATGCTCTCGGGAGATCGACGAGCTTTTCAGGGATAATGCTCCTGTGGGGAAACATCGGGGGCAGCCTCGATGAATGATGGTGATAAGGGCTGTGCTGCGGAGAAATGATAAGAATATACAATGATAGCGATAAGATAAGGAATTATAGTTTCCCGGCTTTAAATATAATTTTTGGTTTTACCTATATTTTTTGAGTTTTTAAATTAGATAGCCCGGGACGTCCTTTAGAGACATCAATGCGTGCCCTGGTTTGCCGAGGGCTCCCTTTTTTGTTCCCATCAAAAAAATCGTCCCCGTTCACTTCTGTTTAAGTATTTTTTGTCCCTTTTCTTTTATTTTTTTGGTCTTCTCCCGCCCGGATAAGTATAGTAAAAACAGTGTTCAGGAAGTAATATGGATTTTCCCTTTCGTATGAATCGCTCATTGTCTTTACTTTTATGGTTTTCTTGTATTTTTCTTTAAACTGATGGTTATGTGTTTATCTTAAAGTGTTTTAAATATCTTTTTTTTTCTTGTCGCTCCTTTTATTGCACGGGAGCTGGTAGTTTTGAGATCTTTTTCTATTTTTTCCCCGTCAATTTTAAGTGAACTTTTATTAGTATGCCGGATCATACAACCCGAAAAATTGTCA
>NC_051423.1:32503697-32506197 GCF_015228065.2 Penaeus monodon | reverse complement strand
CGCCCCCTTCCCCCCAAGTTTGAGAATCCCCCAGGCCCCACGGGGCCCCTCCCAGGCAGACGTCGAGGGGGAAAAGTGGGGGAGGGGGCCCGCCCCGGGCCCCGGGCGGGGGCGTTTCTGAGGTCCGCATTGTCAATTCATGAGGAATGACCTGCCAAAACCGGTTTTTCGTTTTGGTTATTTTCCCGGCTGCCACCCTATTTCGTTTATCAATTGGGTTTTTTACTGGCAGTCCGTTTCCTGTGGAAACAAAAACTTATTTACAGATTTTAACATGCAGGGCGCTATGCGGCGCCTGTGAATTTTATTTTGATGTATTCTGTCCCAAAAAAAAAAAGGAAAGTCTCCAGCGCAGTGCCCCGGTTTAATATTCCGCAGATGCTTAAAGATTCCGGTCCGCGAAACCCTCAGGCTTTGACGGGGCCGCACGGAGCGAGGGGAAAGCGAGGGCCCAAGGGACTCTCCCACTCTTCCCCTCCTCCTCCCCTCTCCCCTGACTCTCCAGACGCTCCTTTCCGCCGCCGCCCACCCCCCCGCCCGGGACTGATGGACAGGGGCTGGTCTCTGGCAGGGTCTGGGCGGAGCGTCGCCGCTTATGATAATGAAGGTAGAAGCGGTGCTTTGTAGGGCGGGCCTGGGCCCCACCTTGTGGTTTTCCCCGGCGCCCCTTTGGAAGGAGGGGAGAGAAGGGCCCTGGAAGAGAGAGGGGGAAGAGGGTGAGGGGAGAGGGGTGTAAGGAAGGAGAAGGGGAAGGGTACACGGAGGGACAAGTGAGGGGGGAGACATAGGGAGAAGAGAGGGGCGCATAGAAGGGAGAGGGAGCAGGGAGCTGGGGAGGGGGCGTAAGGAGAGGAGAGAAGGATGTGGACGAAGGAAAAAGGGGAATAACTGGAGGGGATGTGAGCAACGAAGGGTTATGGTAAACATGTGGCTGAAAAACGAGAGGGGAAGGGGGGAATCAGTAACTATGAGATACAAGGAAGCTCTATGGGCTGTTTAAAGGCGTGCATAGTGGGAAGTAGGCAATGTTAATAAAGATCTCGTATGTCTTCATGATTGGGGAATAGAAAAGTTACGAGAAAGAATAGATAATGAAGGGAACACCATGAAAACAGTGCTAATTACTTTTTTTATACACATTTTTCTGACCATTTTTATATTTGGGAAGGGAAAACTAAAAAGGGAAGAGGGAAGAAAGAAGGATATGGAGGGAGAAGATGAAATAGCGTGCAAGATGGGAAGAAAAATGATGAACAAGAGTAGAAAGAGGACAGAGAGGAAGGAAAAGAATAGGAGAAGAGGCCAAGAGAAAAAGGAAGAAAAAACAGAAAAAAATCGATTTCGAATGACACTAGGAAGAAGGAAGAAAAAGAAAGAGATAGATGGAGAGGGAAGGATAGGAGAAGGAGGAGGAGAAGAATAAGGAGGAAAATAAGGAGGAGGAGGAGGAGGAGAAGGAGGGAAAGGAGGAGGAGGAGGAGGAGGAGGAGGAGGAGGAGGTAGAATAGGAGGAGGAGAGGAGTAGGAGGAGGAGAGTAGTAGTAATAGTAGGAAGAGGAGGAGGAGGGAGAGGAGAACGAGGACGATGATAATGATGACGATGATGATAATGATGATGATGATGATGATGATAAATGATGATGATGATGATGATGATGATGATGATGATGATGATACTGCTGCTGCTGCTGATGAAAATGTTGATGATGATGATGATGATGATGATGATAATAATGATGATGATGATGATAATGATGATGATGATGATGATGATGATGATGATGATGATGATGATGATGATGATGATGATGATGATGATGATGATGATGATGATAATGATGATGATGATGATGATGATGATGATGATGATGATGATGATTATGATGATGATGATCATCATCATCATCATTATCATCTTGATGATGATAATGATGATGATGATGGTGATGATAATGATGACGATGCAGAAGAAGAAGAAGAAGAAGAAGAAAAATAAGAAAAAGACGATAACGATGATGATAAAGGGAATGAAAAAGAGATGCGTGATTGGTGGAGCAAGAGAAGTCAGCAGATGAGGGGGTGAGAAAGGCAACAGAAATGAGATGAAAAAGATGGGGAGGAGCATATTACTCCAACTTTTGCACACTCCTTACTGTCTTTCCTTCTACAGAATTTCGAGGGTGCAGCTACATTAACGCAAAGGAAGTGTATCCGCGATTTTGTTAAAATACCTTCAAGGTCCTTCACTATTATCTTCCTGTTTGTAGTCTTGTAGATTTCATATCCGGCTTCGCATTGACAGACGATGTTAATATTCCCTCTTTCGGTCAATCTTTCATTCTTTGTAATTTTTTTTTTTTTTTTTTTTTTTTTTTTTACTGCAGAGACCGTGGAAAAGACACAGGAACACCCTGCATAACAACAACGGCACACACATCAAATATGTGTTAATGTACTTGTCTATTAGTATACAACTGTCGATACAGTACAACTGGTGATT
>NC_051423.1:32486320-32503597 GCF_015228065.2 Penaeus monodon | reverse complement strand
TATATATATTAAGGTTCATATGTATACATGAAATCAGTGTAAGTGCACACACCAATCGCCGCATGCGAGTGCGTGGGTACATCCATGCACACACGCGTCGCCCGCTCGCATATGTGAGCACACACGCAGTTGAGGTGAAGTTCCTTGCCCAGGGGAATAGGCAGTTGAAATGAAGTTCCTTGCCCAGTAGAATCTGCAGTTGAGGTGAAGTTCCTTGCCCAGGGGAATAGGCAGTTGAGGTGAAGTTCATTGCCTAGGGGAACAACACGCCCGGCCGGTGACCTGAAATTGTCAGGCAGTTTATGAGTCTGATGCTATATATATGTATACACATATATATGTATGTACATGGTAGAAAAACCCACAGTGCAAAAAATAGATTTATTAATAACGAGACTACAGTTTCGAAATCCACCTGGGCAAGGTTTGTGTATACACACACACTGTATGTTTATATATGTATTATATATATATATATATATATATATATATATATATATATATATATATATATATATATATATATATACACACAAGATCCTTTTCGACCAGGGAGGACTTGTCCTCCGAGAGGAAGGCCCTCTCCATACGCTGGAACAACACCTTCAGGTGGTTGAAGCGGCTCTCCTCCGCCAGTCTAGCAAAGCGGTTCTGGGACTGGCCGCCCCACCATATATATACAACAAATATATATACATATACATATATATATATATATATATATATATATATATATATATATATATATATATTTTTTTTTTTTTTTTTTTTTTTTTTTTTTTTTATTATTATTATTATTATTTTTTTACATCAGAGAGTGTGGAAAAGACAGGAACATCAAGCATAACAACAAAAGCACACACAACGAATATGTGTTTACTTGTCTATTAGTTTACAACTGTCGATTCACAAATATTACAGTATACTTGTTGATTACTGAATAAACATTTATGTGATATAGTAACGAAATTATTTTATCTTTTAAAAGTGTGCATCGGCCGGGAATCGAACCCGGGCCTCCCGCGTGGCAGGCGAGAATTCTACCACTGAACCACCGATGCTTGACTGTTCGTAAAAGTGAGTGAATAAAAGAATAGGATGAATAAATTGACGAATAAGTCAATGAATAGTATAAATAAATCAATGAATAAATACACCAATAACTAAATGGATAAATATATTGAGAGACAGATATAGAAATGTGAATAAATATATGCTTATATTTACATAAACATAGTTATGTTAATATACATATACGGGCACACACAACACAAACACGCACACACACACCACACATACACACACACACACACACACACACACACAATATATATATATATATATATATATATATATATATATATATATATATGTATATATATATATGCATGTATATATATACATATATATTCATATATACACACATACACAGCAGAATAGGCAGTTGAGGTGAAGTTCCTTGCCCAGGGGAATAGGCAGTTGAAGTGAATTTCCTTGCCCAGGGGAATAGGCGGTTGAGGTGAGGTTCCTTGCCCAGCAGAATAGGCAGTTGAAGTGAAGTTCCTTGCCCAGGGGAATATGCATTTGAGGTGAAGTTCCTTGCACAAGGGAATATGCAGTTGAGGTGCAGTTTCTTGCAAAGGGGAATAGACGGTTGAGGTGAAGTTCCTTGCCCAGTAGAATAGGTAGTTGAAGTCAAATTTCTTGCACAGCGGAACAACACGCCCGACCGGTGACTTCAAACTGTCGTGGCAATTTTTGAGGCTGATGCTACACACATACACACAAACACACATATATACATACATCAGCCAAAGTCGATTATGGCATTATAATCTCTACCCACTCCCGTATAGATAAAATCAGTGCATATGAATATATATATATAAACATAGACATGCACATACAAACGCACACACACAATATATGGAAATCCGTGCGTGTGCGCATATGTGTTTGCATTTATACACACACATCGTCCATGTGTTCATTCACACACATGCGCCCACGAGCACACACGCCTATTTGCATATAGTGGGTTAATCTTACATTGATACGATGGAGGTGCCCGACTGCTGCCTTGTAGCAACTCCTGCGACGCCGCTGGTGCGAAACCGTATCGGTCTTTGCCATTTCTTTGGATCCATCAGCTGCGTGGAGAGAGGGATCACACTGCATGGGTAACAGCTTGCTCCTCACAGTCTTTCGCAAAGGCAATGACTCTAGCTGTACATAAATTGGTAGAAATAATACTGCCACAGTCGACATCGACTGATGGTGGCTTTCGATATATTTATATATATACATGTATGCAAGTACGTATGTATGTATGTGTGTGTATATATATGAATATATATATATATATATATATATATATATATATATATATGTATGTTTATATATATATATATATATATATATATATATATATATATATATATACACAAATAAATAAATGTATATATACACAAGATTCTTTCGATCAGGGGGGACTTGTCCTCCGAGAGAAAGGCCCTCTCCATATGCTTTAGATGGTTCAGGCGGCTCTCCTCCGCCAGCCTAGCTGGCCGCCCCACCTATGCTTTTGGCCACGCCGAAGCTCTTATCGAACTTCACCTCGAAGGAGGCCAGTGTGCCCACGGCTAAAGTGTGGTGGTCTCCTTGAGGGAGTCGTAGGTAGCGTCCCCGATTTACTCCGCCTTCTTCACGGGCGCAGGAGTGGCACAAACATTCTTTTCGCAGAAAGGTCAGCCTTCTTCTTATTACAGCTGGTAGTGTTCTCCTTCGTGTTATAGGAGGAGGTGGAATCCTTGCGTCCGTGCGTGTAAAGGATCCTGAGGACTCGAAGGGCAACTCCCAACAGAGAATCCTGGTTCACTCCGAAATCCTTCATTAAAGAGAGGATGTCGGCCGACTTCATCTCGACGCCCTGGCCGTCCTACAAACGAAGGAGCTCGTCGGCGACTTCGAAGCTCTCGCCGAGCTTCTTCTTGAGGCTCTTGCTGGCTCGGTCGAGGCCGAGCACCAGCTTCTCGCGGCTAAGCTTATCCATATGAGGCGAAGCCATGTCAGTGAGCTTTCTGAATCGATGGCTTCAAATATCTGATCAGTAGATCCGTAGATGCGACGGCGTATGCGGACAGACGGGAAGCGTGTCTTACCTATACGAGTGGCAAGGCAAGAGTGACAGGCGAGAAGGATGGACGATAGACATACTCATAAGAAACATTTATTTAAGATAAAATGGAGGGCAAAAACCAACCAGCCAATTTTCTTATTATTTATTTTTCTTAATTATTTATTTTTCTTAAAATTGGAAAAATAAATAAAAAATTCTGAAAACATTCCAACACCTTTTACACGTCACGCCATTTTTTTCTGAAAAAGAGAAAAAAAGAATATTAGAATTTACTATTAGAAAAAAAGATGATAACGATGAGGAAAAAGGTAATGAAATAGAAAGATGTCGAAAAAGTAAAAGGAGATGAGTGATTGGTGGAGCAAAAGAAGTCAGCAGATGAGAGGGTGAGAAATGAGATGAAAAAAGCAGATGGGAGGGACATATTACTTCAACTTTTGCACACTTTTTACTGTCTTTAATTCTATAGAATTTCGAAGGTACATCGGAGTGCCTCATTACAGCTACATTAACCCAAAGGACGGCCCTCTCTATACGCTGGAACAACACCTTCAGGTGGTTCAGGCGGCTCTCCTCCACCAGCCTAGCAAAACGGTTCTGGGACTGGCCGCCCCACCCGTGTGTATATAGAAATAAATATATATATACATATATGTATATATATACATACAAGATTCTTTTGACCAGGAAGGCCCTCTCCATATGCTGGTACACCGCCTTCAGGTGTTTCAGGCGGCTCTCCTCCACCAGCCTAGCTGGCCACCCCACCCATACTTGTTGGCCACGCCGAAGCTCTTATCGAACTTCACCTCGAAGGAGGCCAGCGTGCCCACCGATAAGGTGTGGTGGTTGCCTTGGATTACGAGGAAGCCGTACGTGGCGGTCCCGCTGTACTCCACCTTCTACACGGGCGCAGGAGTGGCACAAACATTCCTTTTCACAGAAAGGTCAGCCTTTTTCTCACTACGACTGGCAGTGTTCTCCTTCGTGTTATAGGAGGGGTGGAATCCTTGCGTCCGTGCGTGTAAAGGATCCTGAGGACTCGAAGGGCAACTCCCAACAGAGAGTCCTGGTCCACTCCGAAATCCTTCATTAGAGAGAGGATGTCGGCCGACTTCATCTCGACGCCCTGGCCGTCCTACAAACGAAGGAGCTCGTCGGCGACTTCGAAGCTCTCGCCGAGCTTCTTGAGGCTCTTGCTGGCTCGGTCGAGGCCGAGCACCAGCTTCTCGCGGCTAAGCTTATCCATATGAGGCGAAAGCCATGTCAGCGAGCTTTCTAAATCGATGGCTTCAAATATCTGATCATTAGATGCGTAGATGCGACGGTGTATGCGGACAGACGGGAAGCGTGTTTTACCTGTGCGAGTGGCAGGGCAAGAGTGACAGCACGAAAGACGTAAGCTTTGAGGAACGAATTTAACTCATGCTGCCCTCAGGTCCGAGTGCGCATGCGCGACAGAATTTTTGTGTGACGCAATTTTGCATTTATAAAAAAATACATATAAATTTTATTGTTTTTAGATTATATAATCTACTCATAAGAAAAATTTATTTAAGATAAAATGGAGTTCAAAAATCAAGCAGCCAATTTTCTTATTATTTATTAAGAAAAACGTAAAATTGGAGGAGTAAAACAACAACAACAACAACAATAACAACAACAACATTCCAACACCTGTTACACGTCACGCCTTTTTTTCTGAAGCAAAAAAAAAAAAAAAAAAAAGTAAAATTTACTATCATAATTTACTATTAAAGTAGCATCTTGACTTTTCCTTATATGGAAAACATTTTCAACACGGAGAAAAAGTGATTTTTGCGGACCCAGTTCCGTTTTACAGTAGGATGTTGTCGAAAAAGTAAAAGGAGATGAGTGATTGGTGGAGCAAGAGAAGGTAGCAGATGAAGGGGTGAGAAAGGTAACTGAAATGAGATGAAAAAAGGAGATGGGAGGAACATATTACTCCAACTTTTTGCACACTTTTTACTGCCTTTCCTTCTACAGAGGGTGCAGCTACATTAACGCAAATGAAGTGTATCCGCGATTTTGTTAAAATACCTTCAAGGCCTTTCACTGTTATCTTCCTTTTTGTAGTTTTGTGGATTTCATATCCGGTTTCGCACTGACATATGATGTTAATATTCCCTCTTTCGGTCAATCTTTCATTCTTTGTAAAAATTTTATTTATTTTTATTTATTTATTTTTTTATTATTATTATTTTTTTTTTACATCAAAGAGTGTGGAAAAGACACACGAACATCAAGCATAACAACAAAAGCACAAACAACGAATATGTGTTAAATTACTTTATTAGTTTACAACTGTCGATTCAAATATTACAGTACACTTGCTGATTATTGAATAAAATTTTATGTGATAGTGGACGAAATTATTTTTTCTTTTAAAAGTGTGCATCGGCCGGGAATCGAACCCGGGCCTCCCGCGTGGCAGGCGAGAATTCTACCACTGAACCACCGATGCTTGACTGTTCGTAGAAGTGAGTGAATAAAAGAATAGGATGAATAAATAGATGAATAAATCAATGAATAATATAAATAAATAAATGAATAAATACACCAATAACTAAATGGATAAATATATTGAGAGACAGATATAGAAATGTGAATAAATATATGCTTATATTTACATAAACATAGTTATGTTAATATACATATACGGGCACACACAAACACAAACACCACACACACACACACACACACACACACACACACACACACACACACACACACACACACACACACACACACACATATATATATATATATATATATATATATATATATATATATATATATATGCATGTATATATATACATATATATTCATATATACACACATACACTGTTGAGGTGAAGTTCCTTGCCCAGTAGAATAGGCTGTTGAGGTGAAGTTCCTTGCCCAGTTGAATAGACAGTTGAGGTGAAGTTCCTTGCACAGGGGATTATACAGTTGAGGTGAAGTACCTTGCCCAGTTGAGGTGAAGTTCCTTGCCCAGGGGAATATGCATTTGAGGTGAAGTTCCTTGCCCAGGGGAATATGCAGTTGAGGTGAAGTTCCTTGCCCAATAGAATAGGCAGTTGAGGTGAAGTTCCTTGCCCAGGGGAATAGGTAATTGAGGTGAAGTTCCTTGCCCAGGGGAATAGGTAATTGAGGTGAAGTTCCTTGCCCAGGGGAATAGGCCGTTGAGGTGAAGTTCCTTGCCCAGGGGAGTAGGCAGTTGAGGTGAAGTTCCTTGCCCAGGGGTATAGGCGGTTGAGGTGAAGTTTCTTGCCCAGGGGAATAGACGGTTGAGGTGAAGTTCCTTGCCCAGGGGAATAGGCAGTTAAGGTGAAGTTCCTTGCCTATTAGAATAGACGGTTGAGGTGAAGTTCCTTGCCCTGGGGAATAGACAGTTGAGGTGAAGTTCCTTGCCCAGGGGAGTATGCAGTTGAGGTGAAGTTTCTTGCGTAAAACGTAAAATTGGAAAAGTAAATTAAAAATTCTGAAAACATTCCAACACCTTTTACACGTCACGCCATTTTTTTCTGAAAAAGAGAAAAAAGAATATTAGAATTTACTATTAGAAAAAGATGATAACGATGAGGAAAAAGGTAATGAAATAGAAAGATGTCGAAAAAGTAAAAGGAGATGAGTGATTGGTGGAGCAAGAGAAGTCAGCAGATGAGGGGGTGAGAAATGAAATGAAAAAAGGAGATGGGAGGAACATATTACTTCAACTTTTGCCCACTTTTTACTGTCTTTCCTTCTATAGAATTTCGAGGGTACAGCGGAGTGCCTCGGTGCAGCTACATTAACGTAAAGGAAGTGTATCCGCGATTTTGTTAAAATACCTTCAAGGTCCTTCACTATTATCTTCCTTTTTGTAGTCTTGTAGATTTCATATCCGGCTTCGTAGTGACAGATGTTAATATTCCCTTTCTCGGTCAATCTTTCATTCTTTGTAAAGATTTTTTTATTATTTTACTCCAGAGAGTGTGGAAAAGACACAGGAACACCTAGCATAACAACAAAAGCACACACAACGAATTTGTTTTAATTTACATGTCAATTAGTATACAACTGTCGATTCACAAATATTACACTACAACTGGTGATTATTGAATAAACTTTTCTGTGATATAATCTAATGTTTTTAAAGTGTGCATCGGCCGGGAATCGTACCCGGGCCTCCCGCGTGGCAGGCGAGAATTCTACCACTGAACCACCGATGCTTGACAATACACAAAAGAAACTAAGAAAATAAATTAATAAAATGAATGGACCGATAGATAAATCAATAAATAATATAAAATAAATAATTGGATAAACAAACCAATAAGTAATGGATAAATATATTGAGAGAGACACAGAAAGTGAATAAATACATGCTTATATTTACATAAATATAGACATGTTAATACACATATATGGGCACACACAAACACACGCACACAGACACACGCACGCATATATATATATATATATATATATATATATATATATATATATATATATATATATATATATATATATATATATATAGTATATATATATATATATATATATATATATAAGTATATATATTCATATGTCTATACACACAAACACACCCACACCTACACACACGCATATATACATATATACATTTTTATATATATTCATACATATATGCATATACATACATACATATATATGTATATACATATTTCTTTTTCTTTTTTTGTGTGGCTGACCAATGATTCTTGCCCAGGGGAATAGGCAGTTGTATATATATATATATCCCCTTGCCCAGGGGAATAGGCGGTTTGAGGTGAAGTTCCTTGCCCAGGGGAATAGGCACATATATATGTATGTACTTGGTAGAAAAACTCACAATGCAAAAATTAGATTTATTGAAAACGAGACTACAGTTTCAAAATCCACCAGAGCAAGGTGTGTGTGTACACACATCTATATGTATATGTATGTTTATATATGTATATATATATAAATGTATATATATACATATATATATATATATATATATATATATATATATATATATATATATATATATATATATATACATATACACATATATACACACACAAGATCCTTTCCGACCAGGGAGGACTTGTCCTCCGAGAGGAAGGCCCTCTCCATATGCTGGAACAACACCTTCAGGTGGTTCAGGCGGCTCTCTCCGCCGCCTAGCTGGCCGCCCCATCCATGCTTGTTGGCCACGCTGAAGCTCTTGTCGAACTTCACCTCGAAGGAGACCAGCGTGCCCACGAATAAGGTATGGTGGTTGCCTTGTATTACGAGGAAGACGTACGTGCCGGTCCCACTGTACTCCGCCTTCTACACGGGCACAGGAGTGGCACAAACATTCCTTTTCGCAGAAAGGTCAGCCTTCTCACTACGGCTGGCAGTGTTCTCCTCCGTGTTATAGGAGGAGGTGGAATCCTTGTGAAGGAGCTCGTCGGCGACCTCGAAACATTCGCCTAGCTTCTTCTTGAAGCTCTTGCTGGCTCACTCGGGGCCGAGCACCAGCTTCTCGCGGCTATACTTATCCATAAGAGGCGAAACCATGTCAGCAAGCTTTCTAAATCGCTGGCTTTAAATATCTGATTAGTTGTTGCGTAGATGCGACGGCGTCTGCGGACAGACTGAAAGCGTGCTTAACTCATGCTGCCCTCAGGTCCGAGTGCGCATGCGCGACAGTATTTTTGTGTGACGCAATTTTGCATTTATAAAAAAATGCATATAAATTTTATTGTTTTTAGATTATATAATCTACTCATAAGAAAAAAAAAAAAAAAAGATAGAATGGAGGTCAAAAACCCAAGCAGCCAATTTTCTTTCCAACATCTTTTACACGTCACGCCTTTTTGTTTCTGAAGCGAAAAAGAAAAAAGAGGTAAATTTTACTATTAGAATTTACTATTAAACTAGCATTTTGACTTTTCCTTATATGGAAAACGCTTTCAATACGGAGAAAGAGTGATTTTTGCGGCCCCAGTTCCGTTTTACAGTAGGATGTTGTCGAAAAAGTAAAAGGAGATGAGTGATTGGTGGAGGAAGAGAAGGTAGCAGATAAGGGGGTGAGAAAGGCAACTGAAATGAGTTTCTTGCACAGGGGAAGAGGCATTTGAGGTGAAGTTCCTTGCCCAGTAGAATATGCAGTTGAAGTGAAGTTCCTTGCCCAGTAGAATAGGAAGTTGAGGTGAAGTTCTTTGCCCAGTAGAATATGCAGTTGAGGTCAAATTTCTTGCCCAGGGGAACAACACACCCGGTGACCTCAAACTGTCGTGGCAATTTTTGAGTCTGATGCTACACACATACACGCAAACACACATACATACATACATCAGCTAAAGTCGATTATGGCATTATAATCTCTACCCACTCCCGTATAGATAGAATCAATGCATATGAATAAATATATGCATTTATATATATATATATATATATATATATATATATATATATATATATATATATATATATATATATAAACATAGACATGCACATACAAACACACACACAATATATGGAAATCCGTGCGTGTGCGCATATGTGTTTGCATTTATACACACACATCGTCCATGTGTTCATTCACACACATGCGCCCACGAGCACACACGCCTATTTGCATATAGTGGGTTAATCTTACATTGATACGATGGAGGTGCCCGACTGCTGCTTTGTAGTTTCCTGCGACGCCGCTGGTGCCAAACCGTATCGGTCTTTGCCATTTCTTTGGATCCATCAGCTGCGTGGAGAGAGGGATCACACTGCATGGGTAACAGCTTGCTCCTCACAGACTTTCGCCAAGGCAATGATTCTACTTATACAGGAGTTGGTAGAAACAATAATGCCACAGTCGACATCGACTGATGGTGGCTTTCGATATATTTATATATATATACATGTATGTATATATGTATGTGTGTGTATATATGTTTATATATATATATATGGATGTTTATATATGTATATATACAAATAAATACATATACATATATATGTATATATATATATATATATATATATATATATATATATATATATATATATATATATATATATATATATGTATGTTTATATATGCATATATACAAATAAATATATATACACACAAGATTCTTTCGACCAGGGGGGACTTGTCCTCCGAGAGGAAGGCCCTCTCCATATGCTGGTACACCCCTTCAGTGTTTCAGGCGGCTCTCCTCCACCAGCCTAGCTGGCCGCCCCATCCATGCTTATTGGTCACGCCGAAGCTCTTATCGAACTTCACCTCGAAGGAGACCAGTTTGCCCACGAATAAGGTGTGGTGATCTTGGATTACGGGGAAGTCGTAGGTGGCGTCCCCGATTTACTCCGCCTTCTACATGGGTGCAGGAGTGGCACAAACATTCCTTTTCACAGAAAGGTCAGCCTTCTTCTCACTACAGCTGGCAGTGTTCTCCTCCATGTTACAGGAGGGGTGGGATCCTTGCGTCCGTGCATGTAAAAGATCCTGAGGACCCGAAGGGCAACTCCCAGCAGAGAGTCCTGGTCCACTCCAAAATCCTTCATTAGAGAGAGGATGTGGGCCGACTTCATCTCGACGACCTCGAAGCTCTCGCCAAGCTTCTTGAGGCTCTTGCTGGCTCGGTCGAGGCCGAGCATCAGCTTCTTGCGGCTATGCTTAGCAATATGAGGCGAAACCATGTCAGCGAGCTTTCTAAATCGATGGCTTCAAATATCTGATCAGTAGATGCGTAGATGCGACGGTGTATGCGGACAGACGGGAAGCGTGTTTTACCTGTGCGAGTGGCAGGGCAAGAGTGACAGCACGAAAGACGTAAGCTCTGAGTAACGAGTTTAACTCATGCTGCCCTCAAGCCCGAGTGCACATGCGCGACAGCATTTGTGTGTGGCGCAATTTTGCATTTATAAAAAATACATATAAATTTTATTGTTTTTAGATTATATAATCTCATAAGAAAAATTTATTTAAGATAGAATGGAGGGCAAAAACCCAAGCAGCCAATTTTCTTTCCAACATCTTTTACACGTCACGCCTTTTTGTTTCTGAAGCGAAAAAGAAAAATCAAGAGTAAAATTTACGATTAGAATTTACAATTAAACTAGCCTTTTGACTTTTCCTTATAAGGAAAACATTTTCAACAAGGAGAAAGAGTGATTTTTGCGGCCCCGGTTCCGTTTTACAGCAGGATGTTGTCGAAAAAGTAAAAGGAGATGAATGACTGGTGGAGCAAGAGAAGTTAGCAGATAAGGGGGTGAGAAAGGCAACTGAAATGAGATGAAAAAAGGAGATGGGAGGAACATATTACTCCAACTTTTTGCACACTTTTTACTGTCTTTCCTTCTACAGAGGGTGCAGCTACATTAACGCAAAGGAAGTGTATCCGCGATTTTGTTAAAATACCTTCAAGGCCTTGCACTATTATCTTACTTTTTGTAGTTTTGTAGATTTCATATCCGACTTCGCACTGACATATAATGTTAATATTCCCTTTCTCGGTCAATCTTTCATTCTTAGTAAAGATTTTTATTTATTTATTATTATTATTATTATTATTTTTTTTTACAGCAGAGAGTGTGGAAAAGACACAGGAACATCAAGCATAACAACAAAAGCACACACAACGATGTGTTTACTTGCCTATTAGTTTACAACTGTCGATTCACAAATATTACAGTACAACTGGTGATTATTGAATAAACTTTTATGTGATATAATCTAATCTTTTAAAGTGTGCATCGGCCGGGAATCGAACCCGGGCCTCCCGCGTGGCAGGCGAGAATTCTACCACTGAACCACCGATGCTTGTCTGTTCATAAAAGTGAGTAAATTAAAGAATAGGATGAATAAATTGACGAATAAGTCAATGAATAATATAAATAAATCAATGAATAAATAAACCAATAAGTAAATGGATAAATATATTGAGAGACAGATATAGAAATGTGAATAAATATATGCTTATATTTACATAAACATAGATATGTTAATATACATATACGGGCACACACAAACACAAACACACACACACACACTCACACACATATATATTATATATATATATATATATATATATATATATATATATATATATATATATATATATATATATATATATACACTTATATATATTTATACATATATGCATATACATACATACATGCATACGTACTTATAAATACACATATATTTATTTTTTTTCTTTTTTTTTTGTGCCATCACCGATGCGGTATTTAAGGAATTATGTAGTTGGCTTGATCCTTATATTGGTGTGACTGACCAGTGATCCTTGCCCAGTAGAATCTGCAGTTGAGGTGAAGTTCCTTGCCCAGGGGAATATGCATTTGAGGTGAAGTTCCTTGCCCAGGGGAATATGCAGTTGAGGTGAAGTTCCTTGCCCAGGGGAATATGCAGTTGAGGTGAAGTTCCTTGCCCAGGGGAATATGCATTTGAGGTGAAGTTCCTTGCCCAGGGGAATATGCGTTGAGGTGAAGTTCCTTGCCCAGGGGAATAGGGAGTTGAGGTGAAGTTCCTTGCCCAGGGGAATATGCAGTTGAAGTGAAGTTCCTCGCCCAGGGGAATAGGCAGTTGAGGTGAAGTTCCTTGCCCAGGGGAATATGCATTTGAGGTGAAGTTCCTTGCCCAGGGGAATAGGCGGTTGAGGTGAAGTTCCTTGCCCAGGGGAATATGCAGTTGAGGTGAAGTTCCTTGCCCAATAGAATAGGCAGTTCAAGTGAAGTTCCTTGCCTAGGGGAATATGCAGTTGAGGTGAAGTTCCTTGCCCAGGGGAATATGCATATGAGGTGAAGTTCCTTGCCCAGGGGAATAGACGGTTGAGGTGAAGTTCCTTGCCCAGGGGAATAGGCCGTTGAGGTGAAGTTCCTTGCCCAGGGGAATAGGTAATTGAGGTGAAGTTCCTTGCCCAGGGGAGTATGCAGTTGAGATGAAGTTTCTTGCGTAAAACGTAAAATTGGAAAAGTAAATTAAAAATTCTGAAAACATTCCAACACCTTTTACACGTCACGCCATTTTTTTCTGAAAAAGAGAAAAAAGAATACTATTAGAATTTGCTATTAGAAAAAGATGATAACGATGATGAAAAAGGTAATGAAATAGAAGGATGTCGAAAAAGTAAAAGATGAGTGATTGGTGGAGCAAAAGAAGTCAGCAGATGAGGGGGTGAGAAATGAAATGAAAAAAGGAGATGGGAGGAACATATTCAACTTTTGCACACTTTTTACTGTCTTTCCTTCTATAGAATTTCGAGGGTACAGCGGAGTGCATCGGTGCAGCTACATTAACTCAAAGGAAGTGTATCCGCGATTTTGTTAAAATACCTTCAAGGTCCTTCACTATTATCTTCCTTTTTGTAGTCTTGTAGATTTCATATCCGGCTTCGTAGTGACAGATGTTAATATTCCCTCTCTCGCTCAATCTTTCATTCTTTGTAAAGATTTTTTTTTTATTATTTTACTACAGAGAGTGTGGAAAAGACACAGGAACACCTAGCATAACAACAAAAGCACACACAACGAATTTGTTTTAATTTACATGTCAATTAGTATACAACTGTCGATTCACAAATATTACACTACAACTGGTGATTATTGAATAAACTTTTATGTGATATAATCTAAGTTTTTAAAGTGTGCATCGGCCGGGAATCGAACCCGGGCCTCCCGCGTGGCAGGCGAGAATTCTACCACTGAACCACCGATGCTCGAAAACATGCAAAAGAAACTGAGGAAATAAATTAATAATATGAATGAACCGATGGATAAGTCAATAAATAATATAAAATAAATCAATGGATAAACAAACCAATAAGTAAATGGATAAATATATTGAGAGAGACACAGAAAGTGAATAAATACATGCTTATATTTACATAAATATAGACATGTTAATATACATATACGGGCACACACAAACACACACACACACGCACGCATATATATTCTTCTTTTAACGGTAGGTTCATGTCTGAGCCGCCGTTGTCACAGCATGATACTTAATTGTAGTTTTCATGTTGTGATGCTCTTGGAGTGAGTACGTGGTAGGGTCCCCAGTTCCTTTCCACGGAGAGTGCCGGTATTACCTTTTAGGTAATCATTCTCTCTATTTTATCCGGGCTTGGGACCAGCACTGACTTGGGCTGGATTGGCCACCCAGTGGCTAGGTAGGCAATCGAGGTGAAGTTCCTTGCCCAAGGGAACAACGCACCGGCCGGTGACTCAAACCCTCGAACTCAGATTGCCGCCGTGACAGTCCTGAGTCCGACGCTCTAACCACACGGCTACCGCGGCCCTACGCATATATGTATATATATATATATATATATATATATATATATATATATATATATATATATGTATGTATGTATATATATATATATATATATATATATATATATATATATATGTATATATATATGTATATATATTCATATGTCTATACACACAAACACACCCACACCTACACACACGCATATATACATATATACATTCTTATATATATATTTATACATATATGCATATACATACATACATATATATGTATATATATATATATATATATATATATTTTTTTTTTTTTTTTTTTTTTTTTTTTTTTTTTTTTTTTGTGGCTGACCAATGTTCCTTGCCCAGGGGAATAGGCGGTTGAGGTGAAGTTCCTTGCCCAGGGGAATAGGCGGTTTGAGGTGAAGTTCCTTGCCCAGGAGAATAGGCAGTTGAAGTGAAGTTCATTGCCTAGGGGAACAACACACCCGGCCGGTGACCTGAAATTGTCAGCAGTTTATGAGTCTGATGCTATATATATGCACACACAACATATATGTATGTACATGGTAGAAAAACCCACAATGCAAAAACTAGATTTATCAAAAACGAGACTACAGTTTCGAAATCTACCTGGACAAGATGTGTGTGTACACACACACTATATATGTATATATGTTTAAATATGTATATATATAAATGTATATATATATATATATATATATATATATATATATATATATATATATTATACATATATATATATATACACATATATACACACACAAGATCCTTTCCGACCAGGGAGGACTTGTCCTCCGAGAGGAAGGCCCTCTCCATACGCTGGAACAACACCTTCAGGTGGTTCAGGCGGCTCTCTCCGCCGCCTAGCTGGCCGCCCCATCCATGCTTGTTGGCCACGCTGAAGCTCTTGTCGAACTTCACCTCGAAGGAGACCAGCGTGCCCACAGCTAAGGTGTGGTAGTTGCCTTGGATTACGAGGAAGCCGTACGTGCCGGCCCCACTGTACTCCGCCTTCTACACGGGCGCAGGAGTGGCACAAACATTTCTATTCGCAGAAAGGTCAGCCTTCTCACTACGGCTGGCAGTGTTCTCCTCCGTGTTATAGGAGGAGGTGGAATCCTTGTGAAGGAGCTCGTCGGCGACCTCGAAACACTCGCCTAGCTTCTTCTTGAAGGCTCTTGCTGGCTCACTCGGGGCCAAGCACCAGTTTCTCGAGGCTAAGCTTTTCCATATGAGCCAAAGCCATGTCAGTTTTAAATATCTGATCAGTAGCTGCATAGGTGCAACAGCGTCTGCGGACAGACTGAAAGCGTGTTTTACCTGTGCGAGTGGCAGGACAAGAGTGACAGGCGAGAGACGAAAGACGTAACTTTGAGTAACAAGTTTAACTCATGCTGCCCTCAGGTCCGAGTGCGCATGCGCGACAGCATTGTGTGTGGCGCAATTTTGCATTTATAGAAAATACATAAAAAAATTATTGTTTCTAGATTATATAATCTACTCATAAGAAAAAAATATTTAAGATAGAATGGAGGGCAAAAACTAACCAGCCAAGAGTGCAGCTACATTATCGCAAAGGAAGTATATCCGCGATTTTGTTAAAATACCTTCAAGACCTTTCACTATTATCTTCCTTTTTGTAGTTTTGTAGATTTCATATCCGGCTTCGCACTGACATATGATGTCTCTCGGTCAATCTTTAATTCTTTGTAAAAAAAAAAATATTTTACACCAGAGAGTGTGGAAAAGACACAGGAACACCAATAAACTTTTATGTGATATAATCTGCCTCTTTTAAAGTGTGCATCGGCCGGGAATCGAAGCCGGGCCTCCCGCGTGGCAGGCGAGAATTCTACCACTGATCCACCGATGCTTGAATCTTTAATATTGAGTAAATAAATGAATAGGATGTATAAATTGATGAATAAGTCAATGAATAATATAAATAAATCATTGAATAAATAAACCAATAAGTAAATGGATAACTATGTTGAGAGAGACACATATAGAAATGTGATTAAATATATGCTTATATTTACATAAACACAGATATGTTAATATACATATACGGGCACACACGAAAACAAACACAAACACACACATGCATGCATATATATATACATATATATATATATATATATATATATATATATATATATATATATATATATATATATATGTATGTATGTATGTATGTAAGTATATATATATTCATATATATACACAAACAAACACACACACACACGCATGCATATATATAAACACACTTATATATATTTATACATATATGCATATACATACGTATATATATATATATATATATATATATATATATATATATATATATATACATATTTCTTTTTTCATTTTTTGTTGCATCACCATGCGGTAATAAGGGGCTGAGGTGAAGTTCCTTGCGCAGCAGAATATGCAGTTGAGGTGAAGTTCCTTGCCAGAGGAACAACACGCCCGGCCGCTGACCTCAAATTGTTGTGACAGTCGAAGTAGATTATGGCATTATTATCTCTACCCACTCCCGTATAGATATAATCAATGCATATGAATAAATATATGCATTTATGTATATATATACATTAACACTGACATACACACACACACACACACACATAATATATAGAAATTCGTGCATGTGCGCATGTGTGTGTGCATTTATGGACACACATCGTGCATGTATTCATTCACATGTATGTGCTCATGAGCACACACACGTATTTGCATATAGTAGGTTAATCTTACGTAGATACGATAGTGGTGTCCGACTGCTGCCTTGTAGTTCATTCCGTGCATGGTCAAAGACT
>NC_051423.1:32453820-32456320 GCF_015228065.2 Penaeus monodon | reverse complement strand
CAACATCAAACAAATACGAGAGTGCAAAATTGGGCTAGCACTACGCAAACGGAGTTGGCAGGTATACTCCTTGCAATGGAATTCTTAAAGTCTCGGGGCTCTGGAGTAGTTTCCTGTGACTCAAAGTGCATTTCAGACACTAAGTTCTCTCATAACAAGTGGCGATGAAGAAATTGTGAGCTGCATTAAGCGTAACGTAATTTATACAAGAGAGCGCAATTTTTCAACATTCAATTTGAATGGATACCATCTCATGTTGGCATACGTAAGCACGACCTCGTAGACAAACTGGCAAAAGATGCCTGCAGCAGAGATACTGTGGACATAGATCTTGGGATGCCTCTTGCTAGGCTTGCACACATATTGAAAAGTTCTCGTGAGGAATAATTGGTAAATTTGAAGAATATTCAAAGACCTGGAAGCTGTACCATAAGGCACTACGATCAGTATAGAGATAGCAAGCCCTCCTATAGGTGGCACCGAAGTCAAACCAGACAATGTGACGTGGTTATTCCCAGAATTCGTTTAAGTTACAGAATGTACTGGCAACTGCACGGTGCAAGAAGTGCAGATGAATCTAGATGTAGACTGTGCAACGAGGAAAATGAGCAAACAAATGACACTCGGAATGTCATGTGATACAGCCTTTCAGACCACATAAAATGGGGTATAAAGAACTATGTGAATACTCCATTTCATCTGATACATTGGAAAATATACTGTGTAAAATTGCCGTTATCATAGAACAGTGTTATGTAAAGACTGCCAAAAGTATATCAACCTGATATTCTTTTGCATGATGTAAGACATATTTTGATTCTACCATGTACAATTACAGTAATCACAATACTGTACCATGTCGAATATATATGTAAAACTCTGTAATCACAATTGCCCATGCCTGAGAAGATAGCCAGAGTGGTAGATAAACTTACTTAACTGAACTTGGCACACCCTAAGGCAGCGTAATTTGCCCCACATTATTTAACTTCCTAAAACGCAAGACGGCGATACATCGTAAAATAGTAATGATTCCGTGTTGATAGCATCTACATTAAGGCCTCATCCGAAAAGAAAATGCAACGAATTCTTATTGTTGTCTCTGCAATAAACGTTTTTAATAATATCGTTACGGAGATGAAGAAGAAGAAGAAGAAAAAAAAAAGGCAAATATCGTAAATCGCGAAAGCAGTGTGATTGTATCATACGTTTAATGTAAATACCATAATATATTGGCATCTCTAAACATGATTATGCTTATCACCTAACAGAGTCATAATCTGACAGACAGCATGAGGATATAGAATTTGGAGTACGCCCAGCTAGGATTCCAAGCATTATCAACATCAAAAATTTACATTCGTTTCATAAGATCAATTCTCAAAGGTCTGACAGCTGCATCACAAGGCATTGTAACCGGTTGTCAAAGGAAAAATTCATGTACGATCATAAAGCTAGTGATTGTGGGAATTAAGGCTTACATTCGCACTGTATTGGCAGGTTGGTGACTCTTTCATCTAGAAGATATAACAATACTACATCCTAAACTTGGAGTGTAAAATCATGTTATGACCACGTACTCCTCACGTACGCCAGAACACGTCGTCGGGATGGTAGATAAGAGAATCAATATTTTATCTCAGCTGATGTATTGTACTAGATGTAACTACGTCATGTCCAGTATATATATTGTAAAATCATAATTTATTGTTATGATCACATACCGAATGTATCAGAGATTATTCACGCACGCGCAGGCAAAAACAAAAACAAAAACAAAAAACCAAAAAAAGGCTAAAAGAAGAAGAAGAAAAATACAAATCTATACGCATATGTGTGTTTGATGCATTAATAGTTTCAGAGATTTAAAGTTTAAAAAACGTAAGCAATGATGACATTAAAAAAGAAAAAAGAAAAATAGCAATGAGACGTTAACTATGATTATAATAGTGATAGTGATCATAACATCCTAATAATAAGAGTGATAATGACAATAACAAGATAATGATGATAAGAATATCATTAAAATGATAAAGATAATAATAATAATTGCCACGGTGCTACTACTGCTGTCAGTAAGAAAAAAAGAAAAAGAAAAAAAGCAAAAGGTGACAAAAAATAATAAGTTATACTAACATATAATAACATATTATGAGGGTTGTAGTTATCGTAATTATAATAATGATACCAATTGATACCATATTGACCATATTATTATGAAAATAATAATGCTAACAACAATAATACTAAACACAATAATGATAAACATAGTAATGATAATCACAATATCAATTATTATGATGATGGTGAGAGTACGAATAGTTACAAATATGATGGTGATAACAATCATTTGAAGATAATGAAGTCATATTAGCAATATTAATGATGATAATGATTGTGATCATAAAGATAATAATTATTGTAACATTATGACAACGATAACAGTAGGAGTAATAATGTAATAATGATAATGATAATAGTGGCAATTGTAATAACAATA
>NC_051423.1:32416320-32421320 GCF_015228065.2 Penaeus monodon | reverse complement strand
TAATAATGATAACAATAATGATGACGGAAATAATGATAAACATGACGATAATAATGATAATAAAAATGATGTAAAAATAGTATTATAAATAATGATGACGACAATGATAATGTTATTGATAACAATGATATGGATAATGACTGCAATAATGATAACAGTAATGGTAATGATTGCAATGATAATGATAATAACAGCGATATTAGTAACAATAATGATAATAAGTAATAATAGTGATGAAAATAGAAAAAATAATACTTGTAGCCGCCGCTGGTATATCACATACTTCATATTATGGTGTATCATATATTCTGTATATCACTTATTCTGTAACACTGCAATCGGAGAGGCTGTATTGTATAATATTCATCTTCTGTGTCACAACCTCCTCGAGGAGGCCTAGTCGGCTGTGACCGCCGGGTCAACACATGGTCCGTATCAGCCATAAGAGCTGACCTGTCAGAACTTGTTTGTGTGAGGGGTCGTCCCCTAGGAAGTGATGGTGGCTCTTCATGTGATCGATGCTGGAAGATAGTGGGGTCGTGACCCAACTAATGTATAACATATGAAGTAGAATGTTACTTGACGTCGTAGCATATGTATGTTTAAAGGGTGAGGGCAGTTCGAGGAGAACCTCCGTGCCGTCAAGACGCCCATAGCATACTGGAATCAGCTGATATTCTGACTGTTCCCGCAATGCGTATGTATCCAGTATTGTAGGAAGTTCTTTATCTTATAATCTAATATATATTGTTATTAGTGGTTTTATGTATTGTATGCACGCATTCCTATAATCGATGTATTAATTAACAGGTTTGACCGCTACTGAATAAACCTTAAGCGAGTGCTACGCAGTGGTATCAGTCACCCCACACCCATTTACAAATCATAGGCGTTCTTCGGCGGCCACAGTCAAACGCAAAGGGTGCTAATTACCAAGACGACCTAACACGGAGTCGGCGGTGAAGTACATCCCTGTCAGCGACGGAAGGCAAAAGGGCAGCGCGTGGCAGCTGCTAGCACGGGACGAGGACATCCTGAAAAACCACCAGTCAACAAAACTCTACGGGAACTACACGCACGGTTTACGAAAAATGTAAAACAGACGTAGTGTCCGTGCCCACTGTTGGTGTTCTTGCGTGCGTAATGCTTCACTCTACAAAAGGGAAAATTGCGATATCGTGTGATGTGTTTGAATCAGTGTGCGGTGGTCAGTACAGTAAAAATCCACAGTGTTGTGTTTATTAAGGAGTTAAAAAGCCCACAGTGTTGTGTTCATTAAGGAGTTAAAAAGCCCACAGTGTTGTGTTCATTAAGGAGTTAAAAAGCCCACAGTGTTGTGTTCATTAAGGAGTTAAAAAGCCCACAGTGTTGTGTTCATTAAGGAGTTAAAAAACCCACAGTGTTGTGTTCATTAAGGAGTTAAAAGGCCCACAGTGTTGTGTTTATTAAGGAGTTAAAAAGCCCACAGTGTTGTGTTCATTAAGGAGTTAAAAAGCCCACAGTGTTGTGTTTATTAAGGAGTTAAAAAGCCCACAGTGTTGTGTTTATTAAGGAGTTAAAAAGCCCACAGCGTTGTGTTTATTAAGGAGTGAAAAGGCCCACTGTGTTGTGTTCATTAAGGAGTTGAAAACCCAGTGTTGTGTTCATTAAGGAGTTGAAAACCCACAGTGTTGTGTCCATTAAGGAGTTGAAAACCCACAGTGTTGTGTTTATTAAGGAGTGAAAAAAAACACGGTGCTGCATTCTTGCAGAGTCAAATACCCACGGTGCTGCATTCTTGCAGAGTCAAATACCCACGGTGCTGCATTCTTGCAGAGTCAAATACCCACGGTGCTGCATTCTTGCAGAGTCAAATACCCACGGTGCTGCATTCGTGCAGAGTCAAATACCCACGGTGCTGCATTTCTGCAGAGTCAAAAACCCACGGTGCTGCATCCCTGCAGAGTCAAAAACCCACGGTGCTGCATCCCTGCAGAGTCAAAAACCCACGGTGCTGCATCCCTGCAGAGTCAAAAACCCACGGTGCTGCATCCCTGCAGAGTCAAATACCCACGGTGCTGCATTCCTGCAGAGTCAAATACGCACGATGCTGCATCCCTGCAGAAAAAAAATCCACGGTGCTGCATCCCTGCAGAGTCAAATACCCACGGTGCTGCATTCCTGCAGAGTCAAATACGCACGATGCTGCATCCCTGCAGAGTAAAAAAATCCACGGTGCTGCATTCTTGCAGAGTCAAATACCCACGGTGCTGCATTCCTGCAGAGTGAAAAACCCATGGTGCTGCATTCTTGCAGAGTTAAAAAACACACGGTGACTCATTGACTAAGAACAGGACACCCACACTGTGTTGATCAGATGTCAGGAGATGCGTCTCCCGCAGGAAATAGTCGGTGGATGTAAGAAAGGATGGAGGTGGAAATAGACACTGCTAGAGACGATGTGGTGTGGACGGACAAGGATATAAAAGAGTCTGAATATCGCGAACCTGATGGTGGAAGAACAGGTGAAGAAACACCTCTTGCACCTCTTGGTCCTGGAATGTCAAAAGGGGAAGGAAGTCCCCAGGTTTGCTCCATCATTAATTCTGGAGAAGGGACTCCTCTTAGTCCAGTGAGTGAACATAGGGGGAAGGAAAGTTCCCGAGCCTACCCCATCGACAGCTCTGGCCAGCGTGACCCTCACTCCGAAAGTCGCATGGCAGACCCTGTCATCCTATGGAGTGATGTTATAGAAGAATTGAACGGACTCTGGAGAAACCTTGCAAGGAAGGAAAGCCATAAGGACGACAATGACAATAGAAAAACAGAAATCAAGGCAACGAAAATGCACTACATCAGAATCCACAAGTGATGAGGACAGCTGCTCAGACACTGAATCAGAATCATCGAGCATCGACGAAAAACAGTGGAGTAAATTCGAAAACACAGCACTACTGAAACTTCAAGTGATGATGGTGCCATGATAGCACACCGGCCCAAACGAAAAATTCGCAAATCCCAGAAGAACCACTCCCGCTCAAAACCATCCGATCAAGGAGCTGACAAAAAAAACATTTGTGGAGGTAATACAAATGTTGCAAGTAAAACTTCCCAAGCTAAATGGTAGTAGTCCTGAGGAGTATTGGGCCTACCGGAGTCGGTTTGAGCAAGAAGTACTTCGCACCTCTATGCACCCACAGGTAAAACTGAACCGCTTATTTGACCTTTGCGATACAAAGGTGAAAAGGTACATTACCCACTGTATGGGACTGCCAAAGAAGGAGAGCTTAACGACAGCACAGGTGGAAGCTGTAAGGAGCGAGGTGCCCCCCCCCCATTGTTTAAGTGATAGTAACAGCTGCTGATGACATGTGCCTTGCTGGACTCCGGTAGTTCCTGCTCTTTCTGTTCCATCAAGGTAGTAGAAATGCTTCGGCCAAAGGAGAGAAGAGAGACAACGGTGATTACTACACTGACACAGGAAACTTACCATGACACCAAACAGGTTGATCTCATGGTCAAGGGACTGTACACAGGAAAGAATACCACTATGCGACTCCGTCAGGTGATCGTCCTCGATTCCTTCCCTGAAGGTCTGATCAAAGCTAGAGTGAGCCAATTGAACACCACTCGCTGGCCACACCTACGAGACCCGGTTTCTACTCAGGCAAATCCACCAGACTGGAGCGTCGAGTTACTGATCGGACAGGACGCTCCCTCAGCACTTATGCCTTTGGAGGTCAGAAGGGGGAGAGGAGGTGAACCCTTTGCTGCAAGGACAAAATTAGGATGGGCGGTTAACGGTCACTGGGAGCAACAAATTTTAGGACCTACATAAGTGAAGTGCCCTGTACCGCAGCACGAGCACCATGTGCCTTGGAAAGGAGCACACAAATGAAAAGGGAAGATCAGCGGAGGATTATCAAGTCCTACACTTGTGGGACAAAGAGGGAACCATGGTTGATGGACATCATGAATTCCCAATTCACTTTAAGGAAATTGAGCCCCAGCTTCCAGACAATTGGATAATGGTGAAAAGACGACTTGCTGGCCTGAAAACACGTCTTCAAAGGGATGAAATCCTGAAGGCTAAATATGTAGCAGAAATGGAGAAGTTACTTCAAGAAGGACATGCTGAGCAGGCAAAGGGAGTAGGACCGCCAGGGAAGACATGGTACCTACCACACCACCCGGTATTCAATCCTAACAAACTTGAGAAAATACACATAGTGTCCGACTGTGCTGCTTCCTTTGAAGGCACCACCCTAAATAAGCAGGTCATGCAAGGCCCAGACTTGATGAATGACCTGCTGGGCATACTGCTCCGGTTTAGAGAAAGAAGAATTGCAGTAGCTGCTGATATCAAGGCTATGTTTCACCAGGTAAAGGTCACCCCAAGGGATCATGATGTTCTAAGGTTCTTGTGGTGGCCAAAAAAGGGGGATTTCTCTGCGAGGCCGAAAGTATATCGCATGACTGTGCACTTATTTGGAGGTGTTTGGAGCCCCACATGTGCATCATTTGCTCTTCTAAGGACGCTATCTAAGACCAAATTAGCAGATGTAGAAGAGAACTTCTATGTAGATGGCCTCTTGATATCTGTCGAGAATGAAGCAATGGCCATTCACCAGGCAAAGCAGTTGAAGGACGAATAGCCGCCCTCATACTGCGATCCCGGGCGATGTCACAGAACCAGAAGCTTTAACCCCTAACCATGCCCTGAGGATGAATGTAGATAGTATCCAGATGCAGACAAATGACAATGCTTCACTTGACAACACATATGGGCGAGCCTGGATCCATGCACAAGTCCTAGCAGATAGGTTCTGGAGATGATGGAAAGCTGAATACCTGAACACATTGAGGATGAGACAGAAACAGTTGAAGCCATCCAGAAATCTTCAGGAAGGAGACCTTGTCCTCATTGTCGAACGACATACTCCCAGGAATCAGTGGGGGCTAGGGAGGGTGACAGAGGCTATAGCCGGTGAAGATAGACTCGTGAGAAAGACCAAAGTCCG
>NC_051423.1:32393820-32396320 GCF_015228065.2 Penaeus monodon | reverse complement strand
GGAAATCAGAAAAGTGAAACAGTTTCAGATAATCGGGGACAGTGTCTGGGCCAAATGATATGCGATTAAAAAACTGAAACCCAAACAAGCTTTCCCAAAAAGCGTTCGGGGGAATGCTCGGGGCTAAGTTTTTTTCGATACGAATTCATTCCACTTTCGCCCAGTCCGTCTGCCTCAGTTTTCAGTCGTTTGTTTTTTATTAGTTTTGATTCCCTCGCGCGGAAGACTAAATTAATGCGCACGGAACATGAAACACACGGGTCCCCCACAAAACATACACCCCCACACACCACACACAAAAAAACCCCAAAAACCACACACACACCACACACAACACACACACAAAAAACACACAACACAACCCACACCACCCCCAAACACACACACACAAAACACACATTTTATATATATTAAAATATATATATATAATTATTTTATATATATTATATATATATATAAAATTATATATGCAAAATAACATTTTATCCCTTATATAAAACCAAAATAATAACAAACCCCACACACACACACAATTTAGCATCCCTTAAATATATATAAAATAAAATATTATATATATATATTAAAATACATAGTATATGTATATACAAAATTACATAAATATACACACACACACAAAACACACACACACACACACACACACCACACACACACCCCACACACACAACACACACCACACCACATATTTATATATTATATATATATTATATTTTATATAAATATATCCCAATTATATAAAATATATAAAATATAATATATATATATATATAATATGTATATATTATATATATATATAATAAAATATATATATATATATAAAATATATATTATAAAATATATAATATTTATATATATATAATGTGTTTTGTGTGTGTGGTGTGTGTGTGTTTGTGTGTGTGGTGTGTGTGTTTTATATATACTTATAATATATATATATATTATAAATATATTATATATTTTAAAATTATATATATAATATATTATATTTTAGATTTTTTATATATATTTTAAAATTATTATTATCAAATCTATCTTTTATCTATCATCTATTATCATCTTTTCTAATATAATATATATTTTAATAATATATATTTTTATATATTAAAAATGTATCCAACACCCCACACACAAAACACAAACCCCACACACCCCAAAACACACATACAACACAATATATATGGTGGGGTGTTGTGTGTGTGTGTGTGTGTAGTGTGTGTGTGGTGTGGTGTGGTGTGTGTGGTGTGGGTGTGTGTTTTGGTGTGTGTTTGTGTGGCGTGTGTGTGCGTTGTGTGTGTGGTGTGTGTGTGTGTGTGTGTGTGTGTGTGTGTGTGTTTTTGTGTGGAAATTATACATTATATATAGATTTTATAAATACATGTTTAAATATATATAATATATATAAAATTATATATATTAAAATTATTTTATATATACTATTAATATATTAATATCTAATCTATCATCTATCTACTGTTTTTCTATCTATCTATCTATTACTATCTATCTATCTATCTATCTACTAATTAATCTTCATCTATCTATCTAATTTTAAAATTTTTATATATATATATATATATATAATTATATATATATATATATATATATATATATATATATATTTTAAAAACTTTTACACACACACACACCCCACACACCACGCACACACCCATACCCCACACATTTTATGAAATATATATAATAAAATTTTATATATATATAATATATATAATTATATAATAAAATTATTTTTATATATTTAATATTATATATATTTTATATATATAATATATATACTATATATAAAATTAAAAAATATATATTATATATAATATATTTATTTTTATAATATTATATTTTGAACACTATGTGGGTGTGTGTTTTTTCCCAAATTACAGCCCCTTTTTTCCCCCTACATACATTCGCGCAAAAACGGCGGCCATTAAATTTCAGGAGCTTAAGCCGAGCTCAGCGGCGGACGGAGAGTAAACAGGCAAAGGGGATAAAAAAAAACAAAATCCATTTTTTCCCCTCTCAAATTTCCTCTTTTTCTTTTTCCCACCGAATCCCCTGAAAAACCGGGCATCCTCTCTCGACTAGGGGAAACCGGCCGGGGCAGGGGGCCGCGTCCGCTCGCTCGCGGGAGGGAGGGGGGAAAACACGCTGACCCCCGCCTTTGGGGGTTTCCCCTTTCCCCCCCCCTTTCCTCCCACCCCCTCCCCCCAACTTAGTGTGACCTTCCCCCTTCCCTCCCCCCCCCCCTCTCAGTGTAAACCTTTTCCCCCTTGCCCCCGTAAACATGCTTTTTCCGCGGGAGGTCGTTGCTATGGTTAACGCACCCTGACAAGAACCCGCCTTTACTTTGACGTGACGTAATTTCTTACCAATTAATTTTGCTTTATTTACTTAGTCCTTTTCAAAATTTTTATCTTTTTCTTTTTTGGTTTTAAACCCCCCCTTTTTTTTTGTTTTTGTGACCTAATGG
>NC_051423.1:32378820-32381320 GCF_015228065.2 Penaeus monodon | reverse complement strand
AAAAAAAGGAAAAGGAAAGAAGAGAAGGAGGTGGAGGAGAAACAGAGGATAAAAAGGAAGAAAAAAATGAAAAAGGAGACATAGAAAAAATAGTATAATCAACAAGAGGAAAATAAATATAGAATAAGAGAAAGATGAGGAGTAAGAGAAAAGACGGAACAGAGGGCACAGGATAAAAGATAAGAATGAGGAAGAGGGTGAGGAGAAAGAAGAATAGCAATAGGAGAAGGAGGAAGAAAGAGAAAAAAAAAAAGGAAAGGAAAAAAAAAAAAATACCGAAAGTGAAGGGGAAAAGGAAGACGCAAAGGAGAAGGACAATAATGCTTACGGAAGGTCACTGTGGGGGGGGGGGGGGGCGAGACGGAGCCAGGATGGAGCCAAAGGGAAGTCAAGGAGAAGCCACGATGAAGAAAAGGAGGAGCGAAGATAGAGCGAAGATGAAAAAAGGAGGAGCGAAGATAGAACCAAAGGGAAGTCAAGGAGAAGCCACAATGAAGAAAAGGAGGAACGAAGATAGAGCCAAAAGGAAGTCAAAGAGGAGCCACGATGAAGAAAAGGAGGAACGAAGATAGAGCGAAGATGAAGAAAAGGAGGAGCCAGAATGGAGCGAAAATAAAATCAGGAGGGAGCCAAGGCGGAGCCAAGGAGCCGGAGGGGAGTCAAGGCGCAGGCAAGCTGAAGCTCAGATGGAGTCAAGATGGAGTTTAAGAAGAGTCCAAAATGACGGCCCTAATGAGATGGAAACCGCACGAGGGAGCAGAGGATGATGGAGTGTAACGAATGATGCGGCTTCGGGGGAGATTACGGTGGGATGAAGACGTTGCGAGGAGGACGCGAGGCTCGAAAAAGCAGAAGAGTCTCGTGAGTGAGTGGGAGGGGGGGGGAGGGAACTACATAGAAAAATTAGTTTACACACGCACACGCACACAGACACAAACACACACACACACACACACACACACACACACACACACACACACACACACACACACACATATATATATATATATATATATATATATATATATATATATATATATATACATAAATACATACATACATACACACACATACATATATACATGCATACACACATACATACACACGCACACACATCCTATAATCAAACAAATGAAATAAGTAATTACCTTAAGTGAAACATCAGGTAAATATTCATCTCTCATTGATGATAAAGATATTAGTCACTCCACTAACGACATGATGTTCTAATAATGAAAACATTCTATTACAGTTGACCATTAAGTCATTAGTAGCTGGTAAGTAAGCAATCAATGACAGACAAGAAAACAATTAGCAGTCGATTAGTTACCGGTAAGTAATTAGTAATCAACTTATAGGAGAGTACATTGAGGATGGTGATGATGACCAGAATGTTGAATGCGGTAATGAAAAATAACATCGTCGCTGCAATTATTTTAATGTTTATAATTAAAGCGTCAGTACCAGTAAAAAAAAAAAGAAGAGGAATAAGAAGAAGGAAAAAAAAAGAAATAAAAAAAAGAGCAGAGGAAGCAATTAAAAATAAGAAAGAAAAGACAATAATGATATTAATGAATTGAGCAGAGATATCCGCATGATAGAATTTTACTCGTGTATTCTCATGTGAACGTGCTCCCCCCCCCCTTCACATAGAGCAGTCACGCGTGAATGTAGATAAAAATATAGCAACAAGAAAAAAGATTATATACGATGTCAAACACATTCCACTGTATACACATTTATATATTCACGGCCACGCAAAATACACGCATAAACTCTCATTCTTAAATGTTCTTACATACACACATAAACACCCATCCACACGTACGAACACACACACACACACACACACAAACACACGTAAACACACACACACATACACAAACACACGTAAACACACACACACACACACACAAACAAACACACAAACAGACACACATAAACACACACACATACAAACACACATAAACACACACACACATACACACATACACACACACATAAACACAAACACAGACAAACACAAAAACAAACAAACACACACACAAACAAACACACGTAAACACACACACAAACAGACACACATACACACACACAAACAAACACACATACACACAAACACAAACAAACACACAGAAACACCCACACAAACAAACACACAGAAACACAAACACAAACAAACACACAGAAAACCCACACAAACAAACACACAGAAACACACACACCAACAAACACACAGAAACACACACAAACACACACACACACAAACAAACACACATAAACACAAACAAACACACATAAACACACAGAAACACACACACACATAAACACAACACACACACACACAAACAAACACACATAAACACCCACACAAACAAACACACAGAAAACCCACACAAACAAACACACAGAAACACACCCACACCCACACACAAACTTCCCAAAGTCCCAGCCCCATTTCTGCCTCCACCCCATGAACCTCTCTCCTTACGAACCCCGG
>NC_051423.1:32341320-32343820 GCF_015228065.2 Penaeus monodon | reverse complement strand
AGTAGTACGTTGTAAAATCACCCTTATCTTATCGTAGTTGCAGGAATGTCGTTTTGATACGATGATTGATCAAATTGCATCATTTATCATTGTAGTTTTTTTTTTCGTTTTATTTACCCTGGAGAGCAGGATTGGCTTTGGAAGCAGTTTAGACGAAACATTAAGACAACCATGTGAATAATGTGTTCAATCTCCTATCTCATATATTCTGCATAATTGGTTATCGTTTGACAGAAAAAGAAACGATTTTTCCAGAACTGTTTATGATTTTTCTCTATCTTTCGAAAACGATAACTGAGGGACAACTATTTTCAAAATCCTGAATTCATACTTTGCCGAAAGAGGTTGTTTTGGTTGTTAAACCGCCCAGCGCGCTGTCTCCTCTAAATAAATTATTCTTATTTTGAGCCGTGACCAGCAGACCGTGTGCGCGTGTGCTTAGCAGGCTTGCGTGTGTACGTGTGTGTGTGTGTGTGTGTGTGTGTGTGTGTGTGTGTGTGTGTGTGTGTGTGTGTGTGTGTGTGTGTGTGTGTGTGTGTGTGTGTGTGTGTGTGTGTGTGTGTGTGTGTGTCCGCGCGTTTATGCGTGTGTGTGTGTCCGCACGCATTTAAATGTGTGTGTATCTGTGCGCGCGTTCATGTGTGTGCGTGTTTATATATGTATGTAAGTGTGTCTACACTAAAACATTTTGGAGTTCACGCAACAGAAGAAGAAAAGGAAGTTGAGAAACAGATTCTTTTAAAAAGGGGAGGCGGAAGAAAATATCTCTGACGTCACAACTACCGACTGACCAGCTCGCCAGGGTCAGAGCGAAGGGCTGGGCAGGCAGGGGGGGAGGGGCAGGGAAGGAGGAAGAGAGAGGGGGGGAGAGGGAGAGAAGGAGAGTAACGAGGGAAGGAGGGAGATATGAATCAAGGAGGCAAGGAGGGAAGCAGAGAGAGAAGGAGGGAGGGAAGAAGAGAGTGAAGGGAGGAGGGAAGAGGAGATAGAAGGAGGGAGAGAAGAAGAGAGAGAAGGAAGGTGGGAAGAAGAGAGGCAGGGAAGAGAGAGGGGGAGAGAGGGAGAGAAGGAGAGTAACGAGGGAAGGAGGGAGATATGAATCAAGAAAGCAAGGAGGGAAAGAGAGAGAGAAGGAGGGAGGGAAGAAGAGAAAGAGAAAGAAGAGAAGGGGGAAAGAGAGGAAGAAGAGAGAGAGGGAAGAAGGAAGAAAGAAAGGAGAGAGTAGGAGGAAAGGAGAGGAGAGAGGAAGAAAAGAGAGGAGAGAAGAGAGAAGGAAGAGAGGGGAGAGAAGAAAGAAGGAGAGAGGGAAGAAGAGAGAAGAGGAGAGGGAAGAGAAGAGAGAATGAGAGAGGGAGGGAAAGAGAGAGAGAGAGAGAGAGGAGAGAGGAGAGAGAGAAGAGAGGATGAGAGAGAAAAAGAGAGAAGGGAAGAGAAGAGAGGAGAGAGAGAGAGTGAGAAAAGGAGAAGAGAGGAGAGAGAGAGAGAGAGAGAGAGAGAGAGAGAGAGAGAGAGAGAAAGAGGAGATGAGAGAGAGAGATAAAGGAGGAAGGAGAGGAGGAGAGAGAGAGAGAGAAAGAAGAAGAGAAGGAAAATGAGAGAAAGAGAGAAGAGAAGAGATAGCCGAGGGGAAAGAGAGAGAGAGAGAGAGAGAGATGTCGAGAGAGAGAGAGAACAAGAGAGATAGAAAGATGATGAGAGATAGGAGAGAGAGATGAGATGATGAGAGAGATGAGGATGAGATAGAGAGAGAGAGAGATGATTGAAGAGATGAGAGAGAGATTGAGAGAGAGAAGAGTTGAGAGAGATTATATTTAAGAGAGAGAGAGAGACTTGATAGATGAGAGAGAGATGAGGTTCGAGAGGTGAGATGCTGAGAGAGAGATGTGTAGAGAGAAAGAGGAAGAGAGAGTGAAATGAGAGATAGAGAGAGAAGAAAATTGAGAGAGAGAAAGAGACGAGGAGATTGAGACGAGATGAGATCGAGACGAGAGAGAGAGAGATGAGATGAGGAGAGCAACGAGGTGCATGAGAAGACGTCAGATCTTGGAATAGAGAGAGATTAAGGGGGGTGAAACATATTTTTATATATTATATCTATATATATATTATATTTCTATTTTTATATTTATTCATCTCTAGATCCTCTGATAGCTAGATTGGGTTGGAAAAAAAGGGGAGAGATGGATGGGAGTTTTGAATGACCAATGTAAGAAGATCCGATAAAGGGGAATAAAAAATAGAAGACGCGGAAAAATAGTAAATAAAAACAAATAGAGAAGACGGGAGGATCAGAGGGAGATGGAGGGAGTGATGAAACATCCTGGAATAAACAAAGAAAGGATAACGTTGGAAAACATAAAAAGATGAGAGACAAAGAAGAGGAAAAGAGAATAACAGGAAAAAAGAATGAATAGCACGAAATCGCGCCGGCCATCAACAAGGCGACGCCGGGGCCTTAATCAAGCAAAGCACAATCTGAAGACAATCCAATAAAGAGATT
>NC_051423.1:32311320-32313820 GCF_015228065.2 Penaeus monodon | reverse complement strand
GTATCTCCTTTATCATCACTGTCATCATTACCACAAGCACTTCTAAGGCAGCAGCCACGGAGGCGCCGCGGGAGTCATCACCCCCCCCCACCCCCACCCGGCTGGGCAGAAGGTGCTCATATCTTGGTGATAAGGTTCTCTCTCTTATCCTTCATCTCCTCTCTCTCTCTTTCTTTCTATTTTTCTCCCTCTCTTTCTTTATCTCTCTTTCTATTTTTCTCTCTTTCTCTCGCTTGTTCTCTCTCTCTCTCTCTCTCTCTCTCTCTCTCTCTCTCTCTTCTTTCTTTCTTCTCTCTCTTTCTTTTGTCTCTCTCTGACTCTGCTTCTCTTTTTCGTTTTCTCTTATTTTTTTCCCTTTTTTCCCTCCTTTTCTTTCCTCTCTCTCTTTCTATTTCTCTCTCTTTCTTTCTTTCTTTCTCTCTCTCTCTATCTCTATCTCTATCTCTCTCTCTCTCTCTCTCTTTCTCCCTTTCTCTCTCCCCCTCTCTCTCGCTTGTTCTCTCTCTCTCTCCTCTCTCTCTCTCTCTCTCTCTCTCTCTCTCCTCTCTCTCTCTCTCCTCTCTCTCCCTCTCTCCCTCCCTCCTTCCCTCCCTCCCCTCCCTTCCTCCCTCGTCCTCCCCGTCCCTCCCTCCCTCCCTCCCTCCCCCTCGCTCTTTCTCTTCCTTATCAGAGTGACTCACTGATGCAGAGAAGCTGGGCGCCGGCGATGACGTGGAGGTTGGGATGAAAATGTGTGGAGGCGAAATCAGAGGAAGATGAAGAAATGATGTTGATATGGTGGTAATGATGATGATGATGATGACGATAATGATAATGGTGATGATGATATGGTGATGATAATGACCATGATGATAATAATGGTAATGATGATAATTGTGATGAACATGAGGATGATAATGATAATGATGATAATAATGGTAATGGTGATAGTGGTGATGACAATGAGGATAATAATGATAATGATTATGATGATGATGAAAATGGTAATGATAATCATAATGATACTAATAATAATGATAATAAGAATAAGAGTGATAGTGATAATAATGATAACCATGAAAACAATGATGATAATGATAATAGTAGTAGTAGTAGTAATAATAATAATAAAAATTTTAATAATAATAATAATAATAATAATAATAATAATAATTATAATGATAATAATAGTGATGAAAATAATATTAATGATAATAATAATTATAATAATGATGATGGTAAAATAATAATTATAATAATAATAATAATAATAATAATAATAATAATAATAATAATAATGATGATAATAATAATGATAATAATATTAATGATAACAATAACAATGATAATAATAATGACAATGATAATAATGATAATAATAATAATGACAATAATAATAATGATAACAGTAATAAGGATAATAGCAATAATAACAACGATAATATTGATAAGGATGATAGCGGTGTAGGAAATAGCAATAAAAATAATAACTGGAAGAAAGGAGTTATACGTAATCTCATACAGTTATATATGTTGTGAAGTTGTAAAGAGACGCTTGTATGCATATAACTGTGTACATGATCAGGTACACCTTGATTATGCCAAGTTTTCAGGTATCGTTCGTTCGAAATCTTACAGACTGTAGATCACACATTAATTCCTAATAAAATATCCATTCATTGCTTGTGTTCATCCGTACGTATTCTCATGGTTCCCTCCTTAATTATTCCTCTTATGATGAGTTAGGTGGAGATAGGTATATATATATATATATATATATATATATATATATATATATATATATATATATATATATATATATATATATATATTCATTTATTTATTTGATTATTTATTTATTTAATTCTAGGTTTGGTTTTGGTCAACAGATCGTGCTTGTTTCAACAAAAGAGAGAGAGAGAGAGAGAGAGAGAGAGAGAGAGAGAGAGAGAGAGAGAGAGAGAGAGGAGAGAGAGAGAGAGAGAGAGAGAGAGAGAGAGAGAGAGAGAGAGAGAGAGAGAGAGAGATGGACAGAGACAGACAGACAAACAGACAGATATATAGATAGATGAATAGATACACAGATAGATAGAAAAAGAGTGGTAGATGAAAGAAAACAAAAAGAAAAGAGTTAGAGACGCGAACAGGGAGAGAAAAATAGAAGATTCGAAAGCAATTTCACAGAAGACAAAGAGGAAACTTCATTCTCTCGATACGTAAAGGGAGTGACGTCATTTTCGAATTCTATAAATAGAAATGGCGTCATGGCATCTGGCCTTATCAAGAAGCCGAAGGTGATAATACAACGCTTATCGTGGATAGAGAGACCTTATCAGATATGCAGGAGTGTGACAGGTGGAAAGTTTTTTTCTCGGTTTACCTCTCATCTCACTTTTTCATGACATAAACACTTTTTTTCTTACGATGCGATGGTTAGCATGAGGGTACAGTAGATTTTGCAGACTCACTCATACGTATGGACAAGTAGACACAAGTAAACATACACACACACAAATAAAAC
>NC_051423.1:32288743-32291220 GCF_015228065.2 Penaeus monodon | reverse complement strand
ATATAAAAAAAATTATATATATATATATAATATATTATAATATTTATAAAATATATTTTAAATTAGTGATAGATAAGTATAATAACCACACACAACACCAACACAACAACACAACACACACCACACCACCACAAAAACACACACACACACACACCACACACACACACACCATATATATAAAAATTAATATTTATTATATATATAATATATATATTATGTGGTATTATGATATATATATTATAATAATATATAAATATATATATAAAATTTAATATATATATATTAGAGTATATTATTTTATATATATTTATATATTATATATAATAAATATAAATATATAAAAAAGAGAGAGAGAGAGAGAGAGAGAGAGAGAGAGAGAGAAACAGAATAAGATCGTATTAGAATGACAAAGAGAAATAGGAAGAGAAAGAGAAAGAGAAAGAGAAAGGCGCAAAAAAGGAAAGAAGGGGAGAGGAAAATATACAGTAAGGTAAAGAAGAAGGAGTAGGGGGAAGGAGAGGGGGAAGGGCACAGGGTAGATTGGGGGGAGGGAGGAGGTTTCAAGGGGGGAGGGGAGTCAGAGGGAGTTGGGGTGAGGGGAGGGGAGCCAGAGGGAGTTGGGGAGGGGGTCATAGGGATGGGGGAGGGGGGAGGAGAGTCAGAGGGGACGGGGAAGGGGGGGAAGGGGAGTCAGAGGGAACGGGGAAGGGGGGGAAGGGGAGTCAGAGGGGGAGAGGGAGGGAGAGGGGGAGAGGGAGGGAGAGGGGGGAGGTTTAAAGGGGTGAGGTTTTGGGAGAACGGGAAAACCAAAAACGAAAAGGTGGAGTGACAGGTGGTGGCGGTTTGGTTCCTGCGAGGCCGATGGTGTTCGTGATTGTGTAGGCGGCTATGGTGATTGTGGTGAATGGGGGGGGGGGGTAGTAATGATGGTGTTTGAGTGTGGTTCTGGTATGGGGAATGTGGTGATTTTAAATGGTGGTTTCCCAAATGGTGAGAAAAGAAAGAGAAGGCAGGAAAAAAAAAACTCTCTCTCTTCCCCCCCTCTCTCTCCCCTCTCTCCCCTCTCTCCTCCCTCTCTTTTCTCTCCTCCTTCCCCCCTTTTTTTTTCGTTCCTTTTTCATGGGTTTTTTTTTTGGTTCACTTTTACCATCAATGTGCATGGATCAATCTGCAGCTACTCTGGAACTTAATCGAAGTTACACACACACACACACACACACACACCACACACACACACACACACACACACACAACAACACCACACACAACACACACACAACACACACAACACAAACCCCCACACACACACACACACTTCTCCCCCCCCCTCCTCCACCGCTCCCACACGCACATGCTCTGTGTTGCAAGACAGAGAATATTCGGACCTTACTCTGCGTGTTACTTGGAAGATGAAATGAATCTACTGAAGATCAATGTTCTGTTAATCGTTTGTAGAATAGTATTCAGTTCTGTCTGTCTGTCTGCTTTTCTGTTCCTTTGTCTGTCTCTATTGCTGTTTCTGTCTGTTTGCTTGTCTGTCTGTCCGTCTGTCTGTCTGTCTGTCTGTCTGTCTGTCTGTCTGTCTGTCTCTCTCTCTCTCTCTCTCTCTCTCTCTCTCTCTCTCTCTCTCTCTCTCTCTCTGTGTGTGTGTGTGTCTCTCTCTTTCTCTCTCTCTGTCTGTCTGTCTCTATTTGCCTCTCTCTCTCTCTGTCTGTCTCTGTCTATGTCTCTCCCTCCCCCTCCCCCCCTCTCTCTCTCTCTTTCTCACTCCCTCTAGTTAACGTCACGACACCACACTATAAAGACATATAGTGTCCTCTCGTAACCTTGTTACCTGTCCTCAGGAATACACAGACCTGTCAGTAATACTACTGATAATTGATCCAGTGTGTGATAAAGTTCACATAATGATAAGTTCTAAAGTGATACAAAGACCAGACATTAAAATTAAAAGCGAAAGCTCCTACACACACACACTCCCAGATGTGCTGCGAGGCACCGTAGGAGACCCGTGTGTGTAACTGTTTATTTTCAAAGGACAGGCACTCAGGTCGGCCCCTCCGCGGTCGGGGAATGACCGCGCCCACTGATGGGACGATGGCGACGAACCAACAAAGGGAAACCGAGGGGAGATATGATGTCCTCAATGAGGAGGATATTGATGGGACCCCAGAGAGGTTAAAAAAAAAGAAAAAAAAAAAGAGGCAGCTATCTGCTTCTGTGGAACTTACGCCTCCCGGACACATGAACGGTACAGAGCTTCGCACACATGGGGATAAGTATCGCTGGGTCACTCAGGCCCTAATCATGAACCCTTACAATAAGACACACGGGTCAATCGAGGGGAAATTGGGAGAAATAACGTTTATGTCAAATGCAAGAACGAACAAATTCTTGCTCATATAACAACTACCGGTACAGGTAATGAAGTGCTTGGAAAAGCCAAGGTTTTTGGGAAGGGAGAATATACGAATGTC
>NC_051423.1:32271243-32273743 GCF_015228065.2 Penaeus monodon | reverse complement strand
TTTTAAACATAAATATACATGAAAGTGTCTAAGTATATATACATGGATTTTCGCAAGTACTAGAATAGCCTCTGCCGTGGTGGGGCGCAGATATGTATATGAACGTGTCATATAAACGCAAGTACACGACACTCGGACTTCACAATGACACGCGTGACAGCGTAACATCCCTCTCCTTCTTCCCATGTCACTCCCCCTCCTCCTCCTCCCCGTTTATCCCTCCTCCCCCCTCCCACCGTATTCTAATACTGATCCCGTCCCCCCCTCACCCCTGGAGGACCCCCCAGGAACCCCCCTTCCCCCCAGAGCAAAGGGTAGAGAAGTCCCACCGTCCTCTCCTCGCTTGACCCTACGAACGGATCGTAATCGCTCGCTTTAAACACTCCAGTCCCGCCGATAAGCCTTCAGCGGTGGATCCAGACTTCGCTGAGTGTCCGGATAAAAGCGCCGATAACCGTCGCCATTACTCCTCCTCTTTCCCCTTCTCCTCCCACCCCCCCGTTCCTCCTCCATCCCTCTCTCTTCCCCCTTCCCCCTTTCTCCTTTTCTTCCCCCGACGAATATGGAAGAAAAGGCGCCCAGGCGATCTCGTATCTCGACCGAGCGATAGTATCTCTCCAATATAAACAACAACAAAAAATAACACTCCGACTGTCTTTTTTTTTTAACCCTTACCGTGTGGCCCGAGCTCCTTACTCCCTCTACCGACGGGGAAGAGGCGAGGAGGAGGAGGAGGAGGAGGAGGAAGCCGAATTTTGCGTCTTCGGTCAGCGGCGGGGGTCCCCGGGCCGTGCCGATGTCGCGATAAAACCGACAAACAGATAAGACTCAGACAGCTGCTGCGAGTTACACCGGCGAGATGCCCGATTCGGAGCCCGGTTTGCGAGCTGAAATGTTTTTTTTTCTTCTTCTTCTACTAAATATGGCCATCTTTTTTCTTATCTGGAGTCCATTTTCCTCTTTTTTTTTTTTTTTTTTTTTTGTCTGAGGTTAAAGAAAATGGAATGGGCGTTTGAACGAAGAAAGTCGGGGAGATGATTCAGTCTTTTTTTTTCCCATTGATTTTGGTTATTTTAAATTCTTTCTTTTATTCATTTTCATCAGGACTCGGGTAGTTTTAGTCGGCTGGATTCCTGGTCCCCCATTTGCATGCAACAGCGCGCCCCACAGTGTAAACAATGCGAAACCTTTTTATGCATATATTTTTACCGCATCATCTGTGTACACAAACCGGATGGCAGGCGATAAGCTACCATAAGATAACCCGACTTTTATCTCCTTAATCTCACTCAACCCCTTCTCACCCCCCCCCCCCTACACACATACCCCTCTCTTCCTCCCCCCCTCCCCTGCTCCCCCACCGCCACCCCCACCCCCCTCCGCCTTCTCTAAGGTTTGAAATTCCTCGGTTTATAAAAGGAAGAAAAATTATCAAGTTGATGAGATGCTCTTGACTGCTTTATATAGCCACTTCCTAGACGGCACCGCTTTGGGACCGACGCTGACCCTTCGTTATTCTTCGTCGTCAGTAAGCAGACGAACGCAAATAAGTAAATGGATGAATAACTGATGAATTGCACAGAGAGAGAGCTCAATAAATGCTAAATGAATGCTAAATGAATGATAAATAGACAAGACCGACGCTGACCCTTCGTTATTCTTCGTCGACAGTAAGCAGACGAACGCAAATAAGTAAATGGATGAATAACTGATTGAATAAGTGCATAGATGGATAAATAACGTAGGAGGATTTGGTTATTTTTCGCATCAGTTGATAAACAAACAAACACAAAGAAGTAAATAAATAATTAACTGATAAATTAAATACGTAGATAAGTAGATGAGAGAATGCTTTAGAGGCTGTCCAAAGAGAACATATAAAAAAAAAGCTAGAATAATGCCATTGAACCAAAATGGAATAAAAACCCAAGTCAAACGAAAAGGAAACAATTTATTTCAAATGCCATGAAATAAAAGCCCCCCAAGAGCAAAAAAGCCCCCCCTAAAAAAAAAAAAAAAAAAAAAAAAAAAAAAAAAAAAAAAAAAAAAAAAAAGGAGAATGGAGAATGAAGTCAAACTCAGAATCAAATGAGGCAAGCATGAAGTCAGGCGGCGCAAAAACGAGAGAGAGAGAGAGAGAGAGAGAGAGAGAGAGAGAGAGAGAGAGAGAGAGAGAGAGAGAGAGAGAGAGAGAGAGAAGAGACAGACAGACAGACAGACAAAAACTAACATAGAATGAAGTCAGATGAAGCAAGCATGAAGTCAGGCATCCGACGGGGAACGGCCAGAGACTCGACACAGTCCAAAGTGAAGAAAGAAATCATATACTTGATGATGTCTCAGTTATCGAAGGGCGTGGCGGCCGAGCAAGACTGGGACGGACTTGAAGTGACTGGGCGAGACTGGAACGGACTTGAAGTGACTGGGCGAGACTGGAACGGACTTGAAGTGACTGGGCGAGACTGGAGGAAACTGGAAGTGAGGGGAAGTGACTGGAGGT
>NC_051423.1:32251243-32253743 GCF_015228065.2 Penaeus monodon | reverse complement strand
TTCGTTTTTCTTTTTTTTTTCTTTTGTTTTTTTTTCGGTTTCTTGTCTTCGGTCGGACGGGTGACGTCGGGGTATAGGCTTGAGTGCAATGTCTGTCGGGAGATAAGGCGTTAAGGGTGGCGACGCGTTAACAGCAGGTTGTGACTCTACCTTTACGTTGGAATGAAACCAATCTTTATGCAGCTACAAACGCGCTCGCTTATGTATGAGGGAACACACAAACACAACCACAGGCAAGAACAAACACATAAAGACACTTAAAGAGAAACAGAAGCTCAGCAACACTAACACTGAGCATCGGCGGCGGAAGCTCAACACCCACTCGTCCACACCTTGTCTCACGCGCCCAAAGATGCCCTCCCTCGCGTGAAAGAGTGACTGCTGCTACTCTTCCTTTGTCTCATTAAACCCCTTAGCGTCAGCTGCCGTCAGCCGTCAGCCCCTCCCGCAGTTTCTTTTCCTTCCCTCATTCTCCCCTCTAACTCATCTCATCCCCTTTCGCCCGGCAAGAGCAGCCAGCGACGAGGGGCAAAAAGGGGTTTAGGTGAAGGGCGCCCATGAAGGCTTCCCTTGTGTGGGGTTTGGGGAGGCTGTAGGCTCCTGTAGGCTCCTCGGGTCACTCTTTTGACTCTTCCTTTCATGCTTTCCTCTTTATTTTATCTATCTTTCTCTCCTTCTTTTTTACTTTGCCTCTTCCTCTCATTTTTTCCCTTTCTCTCTCCTTCCACTCCACCCCCTCTCTCTCTCTCTCTCCATTTTTTTCTCTCTTCCTCCTTCCCTTCCTCTCTCTCTGTCCCCCCCTCTCTTCCTCTGCCCCCACCTCTCTCTCTCTGTCTTCTCCCCTCTTTCTCTTTTGCTTTCTCTCCCCCCCCCCTCTCTCTCTCTCTCCCTCTCCCTCTCTCTCTCTCTCTCTCTTTCTTTCTCTCTTTCTCCGCCACCTGTCGCACACTCCCTGGCCCTCGATGACAGGTTCAAGTCGCCCTTACATGCGTAGATGTAAACGTCCCTAAGGGGTTGGTTTGGGGGACGAGGGGAAGGGAGTATGAAGGGGAGTGAGGGAAGAGGTAGGCTAAGGGGGGGTAGGTCTAGGGGGATAGTGAGGGTTAGGGGAAGGGATTCAGGGGGAGGGGGCCAAGGGGAAAGGGAAGAGGAGAGGGATGAGGAAGGGAAATATCTTTTAATTTTATTTTTGTTTCCCCTCGAACACTCGTGTCACCGCACGTCCCTCTTCTCGTTTTCTTCGGGGGTCTCGATAACAGATGGCATCTATACGTGATTCGAATTATCCGTCGCCCTTCTCTTGCTCTTTCCTCTTGGTATATATATTTTTTTATTATTATTAATTTTGTCGCATTAAATTTAGAAGGTGAGGCTGGGGTGGAAGTGCAGCGCCCGCGGTGAGGCTGGAAATAGAAACGGCAGATGTTCGTCGCTTGTTTTGATAACTCCCCCTCCCCCTCTCCCTCTCCCCCTCCCCGTCTTCTCTACCCCCCTTCCCCCCGCTCCCCCTCATCCTTTTCATACCCCCTCCTCCTCATCTCCATCTTCCCTATCCCCCCCTTTTGCCCCCCTCCCCTATCCTCCTCTCCTTCTGTTTTCCTCCCTCTCTCCTCCTCATTCCCTCCCTACTTCCTCCTCTCCCCGCATTCCTTACTTCCCTCCTCCTTCCTTTCCCCCCTTGCCTCTCCTCCTTCTATCTCCCTCCCTCCCCCCCTCTTTATTTCCTATTCTCCTTCCTCTTTCGCTTCCCCTGCTTCCCTCCTCCTTCCTCCTCTTCCCTTTCCCTTTCCCCTCCATCTGCCTTTTCTTCCTTCCTTCCTTCCTCTCTTCCTCTTCTTAGCCTATCTATCCCTTCCCCTCGACCTAAGTTTGTCTGTCAGTGAATCTCAGGATGAGAAGAAGTGGAAAGAAGAAAGAAGAAGAAAAAAGGAAGAAGGATAAAAAGAAGAAAAAAGAAGATATAAAAAGCTGATAAAAAAGAACAAAAAGACGAATAAGAATGAAGAATAAGAAAGAATAAAAAAGATTAAGAAGAAAGAAGAAAGAAGAAAAAAAAGAAGAACAAGAATAAACGGAAAAAAATAAAAAGGAAAAGAAAAAAGCGTGGGAGAAGACAAACATCTCCATAAGAGAGAGCCTCATCGCGTCCGCAAATACGCGTCCGAATCCACGTCTAGGATATCATTTATCCTTTACTTCCGTCCGTGCAAATAGGGCCGGCGTTGATTTCGCTCGAGGAAGGAAAGGTGACGCGGGAAGACGAGGCATGATGACAATGGCGATTTAAAATTGGGAGGGAAAAATTCGGAAAAAAAGAGAGAAAGAGGATATTATTAAATCAGAAAAACAGCGCGCGAAAGCAGGAACAAAAGAGGCGATTACTCCGCACCTGCGCCGGGGATGAGCAAGCATAAAAGTGACAGTGAATAATTACGATGAAACTCGTAATTGGAGCGATGACAGCTAATATATAAAGATGGAAGTTAAATGGATAGACGCA
>NC_051423.1:32238743-32241243 GCF_015228065.2 Penaeus monodon | reverse complement strand
GGGTGGGTTGGCCATGGCTCAGGGACAAGATGGCTGGGTTGGCCATGGCTGAGGGACAAGATGGGTGGGTTGGCCATGGCTCAGGGACAAGATGGCTGGGTTGGCCATGGCTGAGGGACAAGATGGGTGGGTTGGCCATGGCTCAGGGACAAGATGGCTGGGTTGGCCAAGGCTCAGGGACAAGATGGCTGGGTTGGCCAAGGCTCAGGGACAAGATGGCTGGGTTGGCCAAGGCTCAGGGACAAGATGGCTGGGTTGGCCAAGGCTCAGGGATAAGATGGGTGGGTTGGCCCATGGCTCAGGGACAAGATGGGTGGGTTGGCCATGGCTCAGGGACACGTTTACCGGGAAACGGGCGGGTTTATTCTCCAACAGGAAAATCCACGACAGGAAATGGATCTACCAGGAAAGGACTTCTTTGCTAAATGTGTATTTACATCCATGCATTTATATCTTAAAACACAATAAAAAAGATAAATAAATAAAGAATAAAAGAAACCGTCTTATTCTTACAATTCTCCCATGATACTCTCATTTCGCATCGTTCCATGACGAGCCACTTTCAGCGCGACGGTCGATTCGTCTTGCATTAAAGAAATAACTTGTGACTTCAATAATTGCTAAAACTTAAATTCAATAACTTGTTAGTCATTTGAGATATAACATATAATCTATTTTGTTGAACAAAAATGTCTCTCAGAAATATTTTGCCATGATATACTGCATGTTATGTAACTGTTAGTACTGCTAGATTATCTTGCCTTTAAATTAGTTGCACGCAGTTTGCAAAGCTTATAAAACTAGTATATCTATCTCTTACCATCTGTTGCAATTTCTACAGATTATGTCTCTTTATAAATGTTAAAAATATTTTAGAATAGTTATTAGAACTAGACTCGTCGGTCTGTCTGTTAACAAGCTAATAACAGTCTCTCTCGTAAAGCTCCTCCTCTTAGCACATGCAGGTCATCGCCTGTGCCATCCTGTCTGTAAACAATAATAACCTGTGGCCCGTTTTCTTTACGAGGATGCAATTGTGGGAGACTGGTGGTAACTGGCTGAAGCATATTTCAGTTAATCATCCTCACCAATCTGTCTAGTTATCAAATAATCATCCTCACTATTCTGTTACACTGTTACCAGTCATCACCACCGTGTCAACTACACTCTTAGCCTCGACGAACAAACAAATATAAAAAAAAACATTAAAAAAAAAAGATGAAAGACCAAATAGCAACATCGCCCCCACCTACGATGTCGAAATGACACCACTTGTCATTTAAACCTTGTAAATGTTATGAGTCGAAAGTGTCACATCGAAGACGTCTCGAAATAGATTTTAAGAGAATCAACATACTTGTGGAACATGTCGGCGACCTCATGTGGGGGGACACGTAGCCACATATGAGGGGGATTGTGTTTCACTACTGTGTGGGATATTTAGGTTTATATTTGGTATAAAATTTGCAAGGCTCTGTTTGTGCGTTGTAGTTTATGTAAGCCAGTTAAGCCGTATGTCAACATTTGATGAGATTATACGTATGCGTGGGGAGTTTTATCGCTGTCTCGTAATACAATACTATTAATGCTGATAATAAGAATGATGATAATGATAATAATAGTAATGATAATAATGATAATGGTAGTAATAAGGATATTGATTTAATGATGATAATAGTAAATAATGATGCCGATAATAATGATAATAGTAGTAATAATGATAAGGATAATAACGAAAATGATAAGAAAATATTAATAATGATAATAATAATAACAAATATGGTAAAAGCAGTAATATTGATCATAACGACAATGACACAACTACTATCACTACTAATGATAATGGGAATAATGATGACAATATTAATAACAGTCTTAGTAATAATAAACAATAATGATAATGACAACAACAATATTGATAATAATAATAACAGTAATGCTAATATCAGTGATATTGATGATAATGATGATGATAATATTTATTATAATAATAATAGTAATAATAATAATAATAATAATAATGATAATGATACCGATACTGATACTGATACTGATACTGATAATGATACTAATAAAGATACTGATAACAATAATGATAATAATAATACTAATAATAATAATGGTGATAATAATGATAATAATAGTAATAATAATAATAATAATAATAATAATAATAATAATAATAATAATAAAAAGTAAATATTAATAAATTATAAAAAAAAATATAATAAAAATAATAATAATAATTAATAATAAATAATAATATAATTAATAATAATAATATATAAATAATAATAATAATAAATAATGTAATATAATAATAATGATATATAATAATAATGAATAATAATAATAATATAATAATAATGTAATAATAATAATAATAATAATAATATAATAAATAATAATAATAATAATATAATGATAATGATAATAATAATGATATAATTACTAATAATAATATAATATAATAAATAATATATTATAATCAATTAATAAT
>NC_051423.1:32221243-32223743 GCF_015228065.2 Penaeus monodon | reverse complement strand
GTATGTTTAGCACCATAATGCGTCCTCTCACCTGAGACTCCCTCACGTACATTTCGTCTTCCCGTACATTTGGCCTTTCCTTTGGGAAAACCCCGCCCCTCCCCTCATTACCCAACTCCAGCGCCGGCGGGAGTGGTAAAATCATAAAACCCAGTTTGGCTGCACTCTTTAAACTCTCAGGGGTTTCCCTTTCTTTTTTCAAAAAATTTACTTTTTTTAAATAAAAGGAAATGGGGGGCCCATTTGCAAATCCTAAGGGATTAAAATTTTATGATGCGAACAGTGGGGGAAAATTTTTTGTTCTTTTTTAATGAGATTGAAGAAATGGGGAAAAAGGGAAAGGGCCCCGGAGAATTGTTTTCCCCCCAAAATTTTTTTTATTTTGGGACCCGTGAAAAAAAACCTTCTTCCCCTTAAAGGGAATCCAGGTAAAAACCCAGGGCAAATTTCCGACCAGCCGTTCGTGACTGCTTAGCTTGTAGGCGTGGTTTTATGGCCACACCTTCTCCCGGGTACGTTTCGTCTCTCTCTCGCTCTCTCTCTCCCCTCCTCTCTCTCTCCCCGCGCTCGCTCACCCCTTTTTTCTTTCTCTCCCCTTTCTCTTTTCCCTCTCTCTCTCCCCGGGCCCCCTCTCCCCCTCCCCCCCCCCCCTTTTTTCCCCCCCTCGTCTCTCTCTCCCCTCTCTCTCTCTCTCTCTCTTCTCCCCGCCCTCTCTCTCTTCCCTCTCTCTCTTTTCACTCTCTCTTCTCTCCTCTCTTCTCTCTCTCTCTCCCCCTTTTTCTTTTTTCTCCTCCCTCTCTCTCTCTCTCTCTCTCTCTTTCCTTTCCCTCTTTCTCTCTCCCCTCTCCCCTCTCCCCCCCTTCTCTCTCCTCTCTCCTCTTTTTCCCCTTCTCTCCTATCTCCTCTCTCCCCTTTCCCCCTCCCCTCTCTCTCTTCCCCTCTCCCCTCTCTTCTCTCTTTCTCCCTCTCTCTCTCTCTCTCCTCCCCCTCTCCCCTCCCCTCTCCCCTCTCCCCTCCTCTCTCTCTCTCTCTCTCTCTCCCCCTCTCTCTCTCTCTCTCTTTTTCCCCCCTCCTCGCCCCTTTTTCTCCCCTTTCTCTCCCCTCCTCACTCCTTTTCTCCCCCTCTCTCTTTTCTCTTCTCCCCTCTCTTCTCCCCTCTCTCTCTCTTTTTCTCTTTTTCTCTCCTTTTCTCTTTTTTCCCCTTTTCCCTTCTCTTTCCCCCTTCCCCTCTCTCCCCTCTCCCCTCCCCCTCTCCTCCCTCTCCCCTCTCTCCCCTCTCTCTCTCTCTCTTTTTCTTTCTCCACGCCCTCTTCCGTTTTCCCCCCCCATTTCCCCTCTTTTCTTTTTCTCCCCAAACTTTTCCCCCCTCTCTCTTCTCCCCCCGCCCCCCAATCTTCCTCCCCCTCTCCTTCCCTCTCTCTCCCCTCTCATTCCTCCCCTCTCTCTCTCTTCTCTCTCCTCTCCTCTTTCACTCTGTGTGTCTGCGCGCGTGTGTGCATGCTTGTTTCTTTCTGTAAGCGTGCTTTTGTGTGTATGTATGTATGCATGTGTACTTGTGTGTATGCATGTGCATGTGTAAAAGGTCTCTGAGATCAGTTGTGATTGACAGGGAAAAAATTCTCAACAAGCAAACAAGTTATGGTAATAATTAATTAACGTCAAGATTTTGCAAATGAGCTGAGCGGTAGTTAAAGGGATGATGACCAATTTCATTATTCTGTATCTTTACTTCCATCAAGAAATTACCGCACCATAGGTTATTTTTATTTTTATTTATTCATTTTTAACAGTTTCAAATGGTCTTGCTCTCTCTTTTTTCTGTCTGTTGTTCTCCGTCTGTTCCCGCTTGTCTGTCCCTTTTTCTTTTTTCTGTTTTTGGGCCCCTGCCTCTGTCTGTCTCTCTGTAGGTTTCCCCTCTCTCTCTCTCCCTCCTTTTTACCCCCCCCGTTTTCCCCCTCTTTTCTCTCTCTCCCTCCCCCTTTTCTCTCTTTCCCCCCTTTTTCCCTCTCTCTTTTTCTCTCCTCATCCTTTTCCTCTCTCTCTCTCTCCCCCCTTTTTCTCTCTCTTCTCCCCTCGCTCTCTTTCTCCCTCCCCTCTTCCCCCCTCCCCTCCTCCCTCCCCTCCCCCTCTCCTCTCTTCTCTTTTCTCCCTTTTTCTCCCCCTGGCCTCCCCCCTTCTCTCCCCCCCTCTCCTCTCTTTTCTCCTCCTTTCCTCCCCTCCCCCCCCCCCCCCCCCTCCCCTCCCTCCCCTTCCCCCCCTCCCCCCCTCCCCCCCTCTCCTCTCCCACCTCCCCTTTTTCCCCCTTTTCCCTTTTTCCCCCTCCTCTACTCTCTCTATTTTTCTCCCCTCTCTCTCCCCCCTCCCCTCCCTCCTCTCCTCTCTCTTCTCCCCCCCCAATTTTTCTCTCTCTCTCTCTCTCCCCCTTTTCTCTTTTCTCTCATATTCGCACATCCGGTAACCCCCAAAGTTCCCTAAAACCCGTTTAAGGGGAAATTTTAAA
>NC_051423.1:32178743-32183743 GCF_015228065.2 Penaeus monodon | reverse complement strand
ATTATTATTATTATTATTTTTTATTTTTTTTTTTTTTTATTATTGTCATTATTATTATTAATATTGTCATTATTTTTATTACTATTACTATTACCATTATTCTAATTAATAATAATAATAATAATAATAATTATAATTATTATTATTATCATTATTATTATTTTTATTATTATTATTATTATTATTATTATTATTATTATTATCATTATTATTATTATTATCATTATTATCAATAGTATTAATATTAACATTATTATCATTGTCATTAACATCAACAACAACAATAATAACAATGATAATAATAATAATGATAATAATGATAATAATAATAATAATAATAATAATAATAATAATTATAATAATAATAATAATAATAATAATAATACAATAATGATAATAATAATAATGATAATAATGTATAATAATAATTTAAAAAATGATGATAATAATGTATAATAATAATAAAGATAATGATTATAATAATCTATAATAATAATAAAAATAACGATAATAATGATAATCATTTTTATTGTCATTATCATTGTCATTATTATAATTATCGTTATTATGAATGTTACCACCATCCACATTTCCATCCTCATTCTCTTCATTATCATTATCATCATTATTTCATTATAATCATCACATTTCTTACATTTTATATTATTTCAATATCATCATCATCATCATCATCATCATCATCATCATCATCATCACATCATCATCATCATCATCATCATCATCATCATCATCATCATCATCATCATCATCATCATCATCATCATCATCATCATCATCATCATCATTTTCACAAAATTATTATTTGCGGTGATCATTGTAGAAGAGAAACAGATAAATTTATTAAAAGGGAATACTATAGATCGATAAAATTGGTGAAATAGAGGAGATGGGAAGAACAAAAGAAGTAAACTAGAGAAAGAAGGAGATAGGAAGAACGAATGAAATTTATAAAAGTGGAGATGGAGGGAGGACGAAAGATATAAAATGGAAAGGAATATGGGAAGAACGAAAGAAATAGAAAAAAAATGGAGAAAGGAGAATGGATGAAGGAAATAAATGAAAATGGAAAAGGAAGGAGATGGGAAGAACAAAAGAAATAAAGGTAGATTGGAAAAAAAAATCAAAGAAAGAAAAATAAAACAAAAACAAAACGAAAGATATGTAAAACCCGAGAAAGAAGGAGATTGGAAGAACGAAAGAAATAAAAAAAATAGATTGAACAAAAATGAGAGAAAGGAAAAGAAAACAAAACGAAAGAAATAGAAAAGTAGAGAAAAGAGGAGATTGGAAGAACAAAAAAAAAGAAAAAAAAGACAGAACGTTACATGCATACAAAGTACAAAATGTGAACAAGAAACCAAAACTGTTCACTATGCACACTGAACATTGAACAGTGCATGCGAGAAATGAACAAACAGAACAGATATCACATTGCCAGGGGACCAGCTAACTTATATGGAAATTACAGCTGATATGAAAATGTCATGGATGGATGTCAAAGGTCATATTTAGAGGGTGTCGAGGAATCAGGAATCATCACGTTCTATCATGCACATGTTGTATGATTATCATGCACACGGAAACCACGAGACGGGGTCATGAGGCTGTTATTATGCTATTTCGTTTCATTCTAGAAGTGTGTGTCTGTGCTTCAGCCTCAGGAGGTCAGAAATGCCCAAGTTGGGTCATGCGCATTGAGAGGAGGCACGAGGCATGAGGCATGAGGCGGGCGCATGCGGATTTGGGGTCATGGGTTCCTTACTGCATGATGAGGGTCAAGAGACATGCACATGTATATGAAATCACCGCGTCACGCACGGACACAGACGTATCGACACACATACACTCGCAAACACACACACGAGCACGTTCGCAAGCACACACACACACACACACACACACACACACACACACACACACACACACACACACACACACACACACACACACACTCACTCACTCACACACACATACAGACAAAGACACCACACACAAACACACATACAGACAAAGACACGCAGACACAAACACACACATCACACATATTCATGCACATGAAGATGCAGTGGAGGTTCCTTCAGTCTTTGTGCGCGAGGTCAAAGGCGAAGCACACGGAGGATAAGGTCAACGGAGCCATATACACGAGGGGTGGGGTCAAAGGTCATGCACCTGAAGTGTGTAAAAAGCTCAACACCTACAAGGGAGTTTGACATGCAAATCATGCAAGAAAGCTCTTGGATTTGGTCAAGTCAGAGTAGAATGAATAGAGTTTGGCTCAACATTTTTGCTTAGGATGGAAGTATTTCATGTGAATTAAAAAACACTAGTGTGTGCGAGAGAGAGAGAGAGAGAGAGAGAGAGAGAGAGAGAGAGAGAGAGAGAGAGAGAGAGAGAGAGAGAGAGAGAGAGAGAGAGAGAGTATAGTGACCTGTTCTCGTGATCTCTCTCGCCTCGCATACCAGAAAAGTCATATGTTTCTTATCTTACAGTAACTTCACTGTCCTCCGCCGACTCCAACAGGTCTACAATCGTGACAATGACGAAGAGACCTTAGAACACGCTAAACAAACCTTATTGCTCATCTTTATTGTCTTTATTCATAATTATGTCTTCTTTATGCTCAAAATGTTCGTTAGAAAATGCTTATTATGAATCACTAAATATGTTATCGCTATTATTATCGATGTTCAAATGTATTTATGTTCTATGAATACTCAGTAATTCTGTCTCCTTATCACGAAGCTTTTTAGTCTTGTAAACACCATAACTCTCTTCTTACATACCGCCATGAAACCACCATATGACCATATGTATCTGAATTTGTGTTCATTCAGATTCTTTATTTATTCCATTGTGAAATGTCTCAAGACGAAGTTTGTTCATAGAAATTTGTGAGCAGTCGACACAGACCGCTCGCCCTCGCGGGCATGACAAGACGCCCCGCTCCTCCCTGCCTTGCCTGTCCTCTGTACTCCAGCCACCATCTTCTTCTCCATTTAAGTAGTACACCTTGTGCCACTTGACACCCCATGATTTCGCGACATCGAGAGTGACTATGCTAAGATCGCATCCCGTATCCACCAAAAATTTGGTCGTCTGCCCTGCGACCGTCAAAGATACGTGTACACCGAAGTCCATGCGCAGGACATGCTCGCAGCCCATGTGCTTCTCAGTCGGCTCATTTAAGACGAAATACTCAAGGTCTGGCATCTTCGCAAATCTCAAGCATGCAATCTTTGGAAAGTGCCCAGCCACCATACTCCCGCACTAATAAACTATAGAATATGCGGCAACTTTAACTACAACTCAACACATCGAGAACCAAACCAGTGCTAGTCAAAGCAGAATTAACCACATATCATTACATTGGTGTCAGACCAGTGGGATACACCTCCTACTATGCATCATAGAGAGGGAGAGAAGAAGAAAAGAAAAGAAAAGAGAAGAGAAAGGAAGAAGAGAAGAGAAGAGAAAGAGAGAGAGGAAAAAGAGAAAGAGAGACAGAGAAAAGAAGGAAGAGGGGGAAGGAAGAGAGAGAGAGAGAGAGAAAAAAAAAAAGGGGGGGGGGGGGGGGGGGGGGGAACGGGGGAGGGAAAGAGAAAAAAAAAGAAAAGAAAAAGAGAGAGGAAAGAGGAGAGAAGAGAGAAAAAAAGGGGGGAAGAGAGAGAAAAGGGAGGGAGGAGAGAGGAAAAGGAGAGAGAGGGGGGGGGAAAGTGAGAGAGAGAGAGAGAGAGAAAAGAGAGGGGGGGAAAAAGAAAGAGAGGGGAAAAGGGGAAAAGGAAGAAGAGGAAGGAAAAAAAAAGGGGAGAAGAGAGGTGGAAGGTAGGAGGAGAATAAAGGAAAAAGGAGAGAGAGAGAGTGATGAGGGGTAAAAACGGGAAAGAGAAAAAAAAGGTTGGCCAAAAGGGTTCTGCCATAATTGTAATTCACTTTTAAAATTCAATTTTAGCAAATCAAAACCCATTGTAAGGACTGAAGCTGTTTTTCAAACCTTTTGTTTTCCACTTGGAAAATAAGGAAAGGGAGCGTCGCGAAGGGGGTGGCCCCCCGGGAAAGCGGGGCCGGGTTTTCTTGGCCAAGGACTGGAGTCTCGCGCATCTCGTCAGCGGTTTCGGACAACGAAATCTGCGATCAGGGGCCGCTTGCAAAAATGCCCTACACCCACGTACGCCCTCACGAATATGGGTTCAAATACGAACACGCCATCAAAAAAAAAAAAAAAAAAAAAGCGAATCAAACCCACAACAACAAAAGCACAGGCACATGCGCGCGCGTGTGTTTGTGTAAGCAAGTTCACATTTGCATAAATGACCTTAGACCGACAGAGGGAATAGGGTGCCCGGGGAGGCGCACTGGGCCAGACAGGCGCTCGAGAGACAAGCAACAGACACAATCAGCATCAAAAAGAGGTTCGTTGCTTAATCTCGGCTGTCTCCCCCCTTACCTCGGACACAATTTCATGCCATGCAGATCCGCGTCCCTGGGCCTCCCCCCCCCGCCTCCCCCACCGACAGACGCGCCCGCGCTGTGAGCAGGCAGCCGGATGGATCCTCACGCCCGCTCCGCCCGCCCGAATCGCCGCGCATCCAATGCCTGCTTAAACGTCGTCTGCGATTTCAAGTCCACGCGCGGGACGATGACGGAGAAGGACGAGAGAAAAAAAGAGAAAATTTGCCATCACTGACCACTTCCCCTCGCCCACCCCGCGAACCCCGGCCCACCCCGCCCACGCCAGCCCACCCCGACCCACCAGCGTCACGAGAGCGTCACAAACACACGCACAATAAGCACGGCGTCACGTGGTATCACCCCGACACCTGATTACGCCGCCCCAGTTGGTGTTACAGCCGACACAGCGACGGACCAGAAATAGACACATTAACCCGCCTGAACCTATGACGTCACAGGGCTCAGCGCGATTGATCCCATTACAGGAATTTTGGATAAAGAGAAACTGTGAGAGGAACGTCCTTCTGTGA
>NC_051423.1:32171243-32173743 GCF_015228065.2 Penaeus monodon | reverse complement strand
CTCCCTCCCTCCCTTCCTTCCTCCTCTCACTCTCCCTCTCTCCCTTCCCTTCCCTCCCCTCACTCTCCCTCTCTCCCTTCCCTTCCCCCTCTCACTCTCCCTTTCCCTCCCCTTCCTCTTTCCCTCTTCCTCCCTCCCTCCCTTCCTCCTCTCACTCTTCCTCCCTCCCTTCCTCCTCTCACTCTCCCTCCCTCCCTCCCTTCCCTCTCTCACTCTCCCTCTCTCCCTTCCTCTTTCCCTCTCCCTCCCTCCGTATCTCCCTCCCTTCCCCCTCTCACTCTCCCTCCCTCACTCCTTCCCTCCCCCCCCATCCCCCCACCCCCTCCACCTCTTCTCTTGTTGCTTTTTCTTGTCCTTCATCGCCTATTATTCCCGTTTCTCCCGTTTCCCTTCCCTTTCTTTTTATATTTTCCCTTCTATGGTAACCTTCTCATCCTCATTTCCCTTTCCTCTCCTTCTTCTTCTTACTCTCCTTCTTTCCTCGTTATCCTCTGTCTCTATCTCCTCGTTCCTCGCAATTCCTCTTCCTTATATTTCTTTATTCGCACTTTCCTTGTTAGCTTCTATTTATCTGCCTTTTTCAGAAACTAAACATATCAGATGTATTTTTCTGTCATCTATTCAAAATTCTTCCACAGTTATTTCCCTTTTCTTTACACACCACAACACCAACCCCACACAACCCCAACACACACACACACACACACCCCAAAAACATATATTAATATTATATAATATAGATTTAAAAATAATATAATATATATATATTATATATATAATAGGGGGTACACATTATATAAAAACTTTAAATTTCTATATACTATATATACACAACAATAATTATATACACAAAATACATATATATAATAATATAAAATATATATATATATATTATATTATAATATATATTATTTTATATAGACACACACGCATACACAATACTACACACACACACACACCCCACACACACACACACCCACACACTCCACACACAAAAAACACCACAGACATATACATAATATACAAATATTATATATATTAATATATATAATATATATTATTATATATATATATATATTATATAATAATGTGGGGGGGGGTGTATATATATACATAATAAATATACAATTATATATATATTAATTTTAATAATTATATATATTATATATGATATTATTTATTATATTAATAGTGTGTGTTGTGTGTTGTGTGTGTGTGTGGGTGTGTGTGTTGTGTTTGGGGTGTGTGCGGGTTGTGTGTGGGTGGTGTGTGTGTGTGGGGTCTATATATACATACATACAAAAATATATACATATATACATTATATATATAAAATATATTAAATATATAAATATATATATTACATAATTAATAGATATATATATATAATATATAATATATAATATAAAATTTTATATATATACAATTTATGTATGTACATATAATATATATATATATATATATTAAATTATAAAAATTATTATTTTTATTTATATAATATATTTTATATATTATTAATATATATATATATATATAAAAACGAGTATATAAAATATATATTTATATATATGTATAATACAGAAAATATAATTAAAGTATATATATGTATGTATTTATATATTTTTTTTTATATATTTATTATATATAATTTAATATATTATATTTTTTTTATAAAATATATATGGAGTGTGTATATATGATATAATACATACAAATGTAAATATGTATTATATACAGTATGTTACAAAAAACACTCTTCCGGTTGATACAATGGAAAAAAAACCCACAAACAAAAAACTAGTTTTTTTTTTTGTGGGTTTTTCTTCCCTAAAATGTATATATATTATATATATATATAATATATAATATATATATATATATTATATATAATATATATATACAATATAATTTTATATATATTATATATATAAAATATATATATATTTAATATATATATTAAAAATTAAATGCATGAAATTTTTACACACATACATACTGTGTGTTGTATATATATATATATATTATATATAATATTAATATAATATATATATATATATAATATTAAAATTATATAATATATATTATCTATTTATGATCTATTTTATAAGTACTGTGATATATTTATATATATATAATATAAAATATATATATATATAAAAGATATATGTATATTAAAAATAATATATTTTATATATATATATATATATATATATATAATATTTATTTATATATATATCTATTATAAATGAAAAAATAAATGTATATATATATATTAATTATATATATATATATTATTAAAATTTTAAAATATATATATATATAAAACACCACACACAACACACACACACACACCACACACACCACACACACCACACCACACACACACCACACACACACACCACACAACACAATATAATATTTTAATAACATATATAAATTATATTTTTATATATATATATATAAAAATTAAAAATATATATATAATATAATTATATTTTTG
>NC_051423.1:32158743-32166243 GCF_015228065.2 Penaeus monodon | reverse complement strand
AAATCTCTTTCTTTCTTCTCTTTGGTTCTTTTCTCCTTTTTTCCTCCCCTCTCTCTGGGCCTCTTTTTTTCCTGGGGTTCTTTTCTCTTTTTTTTCCCCTCCTCTCTCCCCTTCCCTCTTTTTTTCCCCCCTCTCCTCCCCTCTCTCTCTCCCCCCCCACCTCTCACCTCTCTCTCTCTCTCGCCCTTTTTTCCCCGGTCCCCTCTCCTCCCCTTCTCTCCTCCCCCTCTCTTTTTTCCCCTTTCTCTCTTTTCTCTCCTCCCTTTTTTCCTTTCCTCCCTCCCTCCCCCCCTCTTTCTCTTCTCTCTCTCTCTTTTTTCATTTCTTTTTTTTCTCCCCTCCCCTCTCCCCTCTTTTTCCCCTCCCTCCCCCCCCCTTTTCTCTCTCTCTCTCTCTTTTCCTTTTTTCCTCCCCTTCTCTCTCCTACCCCCCCTCTCTCTCTCTCTCTCTCTCCTTTCTCCCCCCCTCTCTCCTCTTTCTCTTTCTCTTTTTTCCTTTTTCTCCCCCGTAGTAAAGTATAGAAAAGGCAGTAAAAAATAATGGTAATAATAATAATGGTGATAATAATAATGGTGATGATAATAATGGTGATGATGATGATGTTTGTTTAATGATAAAATGATGATGAAAGTAGTAATAAATGATATAAAAATAAAATTAATAATAATAATAATAATGATGATGATGATGATAATAATAATAATAATAATAATAACAATAATAATGGTAATAATGATGATATCGACAGTAATAATCACCTTGGAAATTTGGGGGCCCCTAAAAGTGATCATCACCAACTTTTAAAAAGAAATTTTGCAGGTAAAAAAAACCCCTTTAAAAAGGCAAATTTTAAATAACGAAAAAACAAAAAAATTTAAAAAAACGCTAATAAAAATTTTGGGCTTTTTGGGAGAAAAATGAGGATATCCTAAACCCATTATAATAAAAATATATATGATAATGATAAATAATGATAATATTGATGATGATTATGAAAAGAATAATTATAATGATAACAATGAAAAATAATCATGACATTGCAATAAAACCAGTAACGATACAAATGATCTTGCCAATAACGAACTATCAATAAAACAGACAGTGATAAAAATAAGCAACAATGACACCAATGTTTGCAAATGACACATCAAGAAGGAAAGACGCACGAAAGAAAGAGACAAGAGAGGCCAAAACTGAAAATCAGGAAAGACCATCATAAAAAAAAAAAAAAAAAAAAAATCACACAGAAAAGAGGAAGAGGAAGGAAAGGGGGAGCAGGGGAGGGGGGAGGAGGAGAGGAGGATAAGGAAAGGGGGAAAGGAGAGAGGAGAAGTGAGTGAGAGAGGAAGAGGAAAGAAAGGGGGAAAGGAGAGAGGAGGAGAGGTGGGTGAGAGAGGAAAAGGGGAGGAAGAGAGGCCAAAACTGAAAAAACCAGGAAAGACCATCCATAAAAAAATTAAAAAAGTCACAGAGCTCACTGTAGCTTGGGAAATAGAACATAACTTGGGACTTCTACAGTTATGCTTATGCTTCGTGAGTCTGGGGGAGGTGGGGGAATGGGAGAGAGGGAGAGGGAGAGGGAAAGGGGAAAGGGGAAAGGGGGGGGAAAAGGGGGGGAAAGGGGAAAGGGGGGGTGGGGGGGAGGGGGGAGGGAGGGGGAAGGAGAGGGAGAGGGAAAAGGGGAAGGGTTTGGGGGGGGGGGGAGGGAGAGGGATGGGGAGCAGGAGAGGGAAGTAGAGAGGGAGGGGAAGGGGAGAGAGAGAAAGGAAGGGAGAGAGAGAGAGAGAGAGAGAGAGAGAGAGGGGAGAGAGAGAGAGAGGGGAGAGAGAGAGAGAGAGAGAGGGGAGAGAGAGAGAGAGAGAGAGAGAGAGAGAGGAGAGAAAGAGAGAGAGAGAGAGAGAGAGAGAGAGGAGAGAAGAGAGAGAGAGAGAGAGAAGAGAGAGAGATGGGAAAAGAGGAGAGAGAGGAGGAAGAGAGAGAGAAGAGAGAGAGAGAGAGAGAGAGAGAGAGAGAGAGAGAGAGATGCAAACACACAGACAGACAAAGAATGGAGAACGCAAAGAATAATTTACCAGACAACAAGCCTGTTATTATAAATCTGCCAGAACAGCATTGCATCATCTCAAGTACTTGTAGTCAAAATGGTTTGAAATGAAATAAACGGTTGTGAATGACAAGATCCGGAGGTTGAATTGACGTGAATAAAAAAATACACCATTTTTTTAAGGAGTGCAAGTGTGTGCTCGTGCGATAGTGTTTTGATGGTGATGGTGATGGTGGCTGATGATGGTGACTGGTGATGGTGATGGTGACTGGTGATGGTGATGGTGACTGGTGATGGTGACTGGTGATGGTGATGGTGACTGGTGATGGTGACTGGTGATGGTGACTGGTGATGGTGACTGGTGATGGTGATGGTGACTGGTGATGGTGACTGGTGATGGTGACTGGTGATGGTGATGGTGATGGTGACTGGTGATGGTGACTGGTGATGGTGACTGGTGATGGTGACTGGTGATGGTGATGGTGACTGGTGATGGTGACTGGTGATGGTGACTGGTGATGGTGATGGTGGCTGGTGATGGTGACTGGTGATGATGGCTGGTGATGGTGACTGGTGATGGTGATGGTGACTGGTGATGGTGACTGGTGATGGTGATGGTGACTGGTGATGGTGACTGGTGATGGTGATGGTGGCTGGTGATGGTGACTGGTGATGGTGACTGGTGATGGTGATGGTGGCTGGTGATGGTGACTGGTGATGGTGACTAGTGATGGTGATGGTGGCTGGTGATGGTGACTGGTGATGGTGACTGGTGATGGTGATGGTGGCTGGTGATGGTGATGGTGACTGGTGATGGTGATCAGCTGATTTGGCACTTACTTTACTGAAAAAAACTAGAAAAAGGCCTTTTGTTTATTGTAAGATTCGATTAAGTTAGGAGGAAAAAAAATGCTTTTGTTTTCAGTAATTTTGTTTTTTCATTGCGTTCGTAGAAAAGAGAAAGGCGAGGATATAGAGACGAGTAAAAAAAGGAAGAGATGGTGCATGTAAAATCATAGATATGTAAATGGAAGAATGAAAGAATGAGAGAGAAAAAGCAGATAGAATAATGAAAAAGGGAATGAATAAATGAAGAAGAAGAAGAAGAAGAAAAAAAAAAAGAGTGTGGAGGCCACAGAAGAAGAAACAACGCTGAAAATGAAGGAGAAAAAAAGAAGAAAAATGAGGAGAAATGGAGGAAGAAAGAGGAGGAGAATGAAGAGTAGGAGTAGGAGTAACCCGAGATAAAAAACAAACTTGGAAACACAAGGACTCCTCCTCCCCCCTCCTCCCTCCTACCCCCCCCCCCTTACCCCCCAAGTGAAGGAGGCAGCCGATCAGTCGGTTTATTTTTGCGCGGGAAAATGCAACCAAATATGGGCGACGGCGGTTAAATTTGGACTAACGGTCAAGTTCAAGAACAATTAAAGCGAGGAGGAGATAAGATGAGATCCTTGCAATGGGGAATGGGGGATGGTGGGGGGGAGGAAGGAGGAGGGGGGGAGGAAGGAGGAGGGGGGGGAGGAAGGAGGAGGGGGAGTGAGGAACGGCATAGGTGATGGGAAGTAGGGTAGAGGGGAAAGAGAAAGAGAGAGAGAGAGAGAGAGAGAGAGAGAGAGAGAGAGAGAGAGAGAGAGAGAGAGAGAGAGAGTGAGAGAGAGAGAAAGAGAGAGAAAGAGAAAATAAGAGAGCGAAGACAAGAGAGAAAAGACAAGAGAGTGAAAGAGACCAACCAAACCAGACCAACCCAACCAACAAACAGAAAAAAAGAACCGAAACAGAACCAGAGAGACAAACGAAGACCAAACAAAGGGAGAAAGAGAACGCGACAGAGAGGAGCTGGCCAGACGGCACCGGAGGGCAGCCGTGATCAGGTTGGCTTCAGGAGACAAACATCTGGAAAATCCGACTCACGGCCGCCGACGCTTGTAAATCATCACCAATGTTTACTGTCATCGGGGAAGAGGGGGGGGGAGGAGGAGAGGTGGGTGAGAGAGGAAGGGGGGGGAAGGGGGAAAGGAAGAGAGGAAGAGGAAGGAAAGGGGGAGAGGAGGAAGAGGAAGGGGGAGGAAAAGGGGAGCAGGAGGAGGAGGAGAGGTGGGTGAGAGAGGAAGAGGAAGGAAAGGGGGAATGGAAGAGAGGAAGGGGGAGGAAAGGGGGAGCAGGAAGAGGGAGGAAAGGGGGAAGGAGGAGGAGGAGGAGAGGTGAATGAGAGACGAAGAGTAACGGAGGAGGAATGGGTAAGGAAGAGGGGGAAGAGAGAAGTGGTGGGTGAGAGAGGAAGAGTAAGGAAAGGGGGAAAGGAGAGACGAAGAGTAAGAAGAAGGGGGAGAGGAGGAGAGGTGAATGAGAGAGGAAAGAGTAACGGAGGAGGAATGAGGAAGGAAAGGAGAGGGAATGAGAAGAAAAAGGAGGTGGATTGATAACCGATAGATGAAGATAATGAAGATTCTGGTTTTGGCCGAAAAAAAAAGAAAAAAGAAAAAAAAGAAAAAAGAAAAAAAAAGGCAGATACGAAATATGATACGGAAGGAAACGTGCAATGAAGAAAACGATGATAAAATAATGATAATGATAATAGTAATAATAATAATAATAATAGTAATAATAATAATAATAATAATAATAATAATAATAATAATAATAATAGTAATGATAATAATGATAACAATAGGAATGAATATAATAGTAAGAAAATAGATAAATATATGTCAGTAACAGTAAAACCACAATATCGAGTCGTCAAAGTTCAGATGTCTTTCGAGAAATAGCAGTCTCGTTGCACCTTCACTACCCCCCCCTCCCCCCGCCCCCTCTCCTCCTCATGCCCCCTCTTCTGCCGACCCCTCCACCCCCTCCCAGCTCCCCACAATATCTTTCTCATAAACCCTCCCCCACACTCCCCTTGCCTCCGCCCTTTCCCCAGTCCTCTAACTCTCTCCCTCTCTATCTTCTTACCCTTTATCCTAATCCCTTATTCCTTTCTGCCCCATTCCCCTCTCTGCCCCTCCACCCACTCTCGTAGCCCCATCAACCCCCATCAACTCCCCTCTCACCTTTCACCCCCATCACCCTCTCCTCTTCACCTCCCATCTCTTCCCCTACGCCTTTCCATCCCCCTCTCTGCCCCTGCCCCCTCCAACCCCCTCTCTATATAACCCCCTCATCCCCCTCTCTGTCTCTACCCTTTCCATCCCCCTCTCTATCCCTACCCCCTTCCATCTCCCTCTCTGCCCCTACCCCCTCTCGACCCCTACCCCCTCCAACCCCCTCTCTATTAAAACCCCTCTAACCCCCTTCCCGCCCCTCCAGCCCCCTTCCCCCCCTCCCTCCCTTCCGTATCGCGTGTGTAAGGGTGTTCATGGAGGGCGCCGCAAGCATGAGGGAGTGTAACTCAGTAGCTGGCGTAGCAATATGAGAAAATGACATAGCCAGAGCATCCGGCCCATGTGTGGCTCCGAGTGTGCCTTTTGAAGATGACGGATCTTCCTCGAGATGCTGTTCAGGATGACACATGGGTGCTGGGTTGTTTTTCCTTTTTTTGTTTTTTGTTTTTTGTTTTTTGGGGAGAGTTTGCGCCCCATATGTGAGTGTCCGAGAGCGCTGGCGTCACGTGGGAAGGTTCTTTTCAATATGGCTGCGTCTTGGAGCTCGTTGGCTTTTTTCGGGGATCTGAAGGAATCGTTATGGCATACGTGGAGGGATGTGAACGAGGGACTTTCATCCATGCAAAATATCCAGACAAGTAAGTTATTTTCATAAAACGATAGTAATGAAAAAAAAAGGAAAATTAACGCTGACAAAGAAGGTAATGTAGAGAAACAAATAGAAAAAACAGTTTTTCCTCAAACGTACATAATAAATAACGACAGAAACGAAAATATAAAATAAAAAAAGAAAAAGCTATAGAAAAGAAAGACGTAAATAGAGAGAGAGAGAGAGAGAGAGAGAGAGAGAGAGAGAGAGAGAGAGAGAGAGAGAGAGAGAGAGAGAGAGAGGAGAGAGAGAGAGAGAGCGGAGAGAGAGAGAGAGCGAGAGAGAGAGAGAGAGCGAGAGAGAGAGAGAGAGAGAGAGAGAGAGAGAGAGAGAGAGAGAGAGAGAGAGAGAGAGAGAGAGAGAGAGAGAGAGAGAGAGAGAGAGAGAGAGAGAGAAACACAGAAAGCGCGAACGAGTGTCCAGCCATGGAGGTCCCCAGGCAGGGCTCCATCGCATCAACATGGAGCTCGCCGCCCGCCTCTTCCGCCCGCGAAGGAACATCTGTCTCCGTCGCGTCTTGCAGGAGGAAGCGTCGCCTTCGTGCAACGTCTCGAGGCCGACAGATTAATGGCTCGCAACTCTCGCCGCGAATGGGACTCAACTCACTCAATGTTTTGGCGCCATTTCCTCCCCTTCTCTCCCCTCCCTTCTCTCCCCTCCTTCCTTCACCCCTTACCTCCCTTCCTATCCCTCCCTCTAGTTTCTCCCCCCTACCCTCCCTTCCTCTCTTTCCCTTGACCCTCACCCTCCCCTCCCTCTCCATCTCCTCTCCCCCTCCCCTTCCCTCCTCCCTGCCCCTACCCCCTACCCTCCGAGAGGACGGCCTCTGATTGGTCAACGAGGAAGCGGGTCGTTGTGATGCCGGAAGTGACGTGGGGGCGAAGGGGGGAAGGGGAAGGGAAGGGGGGAAGGGGGAAGGGGGAAGGGGGAAGGGAAGGGGGGAAGGGGGGAAGGGGGAAGGGAAGGGAAGGGGCGAAGGGGGGAAGGGAAGGGGGGGAAGGGTGAAGGGGGAAGGGAAGGGGAAGGGAAGGGGGAAGGGGGGAAGGGAGAAGGGGGAAGGGGGGGAAGGGGGGAAGGGGAAGGGAAGGGGGAAGGAATTGGCTCTGGGGGTGGGGGAAGGGCGAAAAGGAGGGAGTGGAGGGAAAAGTGATGTTTCGTGAAGGGAAAATAAAGAAGAGGAAACTGATTTAAACAAAACAAAACAAAACAAAACAAAAAATGATAAAAAAAAAGATAATAATTAAGATAAATAGAGAAAGAAAAACAAACACAAAAATCAAGACAGACATTAACATCCAAAGACAAGAACACGGAAACAAACAAACAAACAAATAAACAACGAGAGAAAGGAAAGGGGAGAGGAAGGGAATAAGGATGTCGTGGGGTAGAGAGGGAGGGAGGGAGGGGCGGAGGCAGTGAGGGGGAGGGAGAGGGCAGGAGGGGAGAGGGCAGGGAGGGAAGAGGCATTGAGAAGGAGGGAGGGCATGGGGGAGGGGGGAGGGGGAAGGCAGTGAGGGGGAGGGAGAGGGCAGGGGAGGGGAAGAGGCATTGAGAAGGAGGGGGGGGTATAGGGGAGGAGGAGGGGGTGGGGGAGCATGTCAGTAACTGGTGTCACAGCCTCGCACATGCTGCTGTTACGTTACTGGCAGCTGTGACGGGTGTGGGTGATGAGTGACAGTAGGGGGTGGGGGTGGAGAAGG
>NC_051423.1:32143743-32146243 GCF_015228065.2 Penaeus monodon | reverse complement strand
ATGTAAAGCAACCACTGTATTCCCGATGCCCTCTCCAGAACCCCAGTTAGCCGCCCTATACCAGAGGATAAGCGTGATGAGGCTGCTTGCACATATACGGTAAATCATTGCCATCACAGTCCTCAAAATTTGACACTGTCAGGACTTTTCAGGAGCTCTGACATGCAGTAAATGCAGACCCTGCTTACGGATATCCATCTACTCGCCTGTGTGTCCTCTGGGTTCCCATCCAGTCTAAGCAAATCGTCTAGCCGGGTGTAGACTCGGACATCAAGAACAGTATAGACGCCTGTGAGTCATGCCAGATACTGCAACCCAGCCATCCTACTCTTCCAGGTCGCAGGGAAGTTCTTCCTGGTAATAGAAGACAGACTCTCTGGTTGGCCTATGGTTGTGCCCTGAGGTTCGGATACGACATCTGCTTGTGTCATCCGGATGTTCTGCAGGAAGTTGGTATTCCTCTTTGACTCCGGACTGGTAGCAAACCACCGTTCACCAGTGCTAACTTCCGGAAGTTCACAGAGCGTTGGGGTGTCCACCATGTGAGGACCTCACCACATTACCCCCAATCAAATGACCATGCTGTGTTAAACACCTGATTCTCAAGACAGTACCTTCAGGAAACACAGACCCCGAGGAGTTTGACAAGGGCCTCCTTATATTTCCTAACACCCCTACACAGCTCATGTATCCCGCCGCACCCAAAGTCCTTTTCATAGGAATAGCAAGCCAGTTCTAGTGGCTGCGACCGCGCCGAGCAAGTCAAGCACCAGTACAACGAACAGGCCCGTCCGTCCCCTTCCCAGGTTGGGTGTCGGACAGCTCGTCAGAATCCAAGACCCATCATATCGCTAGGACAAGATTGGGACAGTCACAGGCTGCGGCCAATCCAGGGACTGCCAATAACGTCTCCCTAGTGGTAGAGTTTGGTGGTGTAATCGTCGGTACCTTCGCCCAGTGCCCCTTTTAGGGATGATCATGTGACCGCTCGCTTGGACATGAAAAGCAAGCCCTTTGAAACAAATCCCCCAGTGCCCCACGTCTTTTAGCTAGACTCAAAGGAAAAGAGGCCGCTGGAGACTAAGCTACGAGCGTGAAGGGGGAGGCATGTGTGGATATGGAAACAGGCAGGCATACCATGAGTGAGCGCATTACAGTCACCCTGTTTGCTGCGACGTTTAGTATTTTTTTTCTTATCATGATTTTAGATAAGTGGAATATACGCACGTACACACGCATACACAGACACATACACACACACATACACACACACACACACACACACACACACACACACACACACACACACACACACACACACACACACACACACACACACACACACACGTACGTGTGTGTGTGTATGTGTGTTGATGACATGCTCTTGTAGCAAATCTGTTGAAAGTTGTATGGGATGATTCTTGTTTTACGTATTGATTTATTTGATGGATAAAATGAAAAATGATAGAGAGAGAGAGAGAGAGAGAGAGAGAGAGAGAGAGAGAGAGAGAGAGAGAGAGAGAGAGAGAGAGAGAGAGAGAGAGAGAGAGAGAGAGAGAGAGAGAGAGAGAGAGAGAGAGAGAGAGAGAGAGAGAGAAAGAGAGAGAGAGACGGAAAAAAATAAAACGATGAACAAAGAACCACGAAATTTAAAAAAAGAGAGAAAAAAGACCAAGAATAATAAAGAAAAATATGATAAAAATAAGAAGACAAAGAAGAAAATCGAGCTCTTTGGCAAGAAATTTGACTGATAAGCAAAACTCGCCAACATTATGCGGGCGTGTGATCAGAGCCATCTAGTGAGGATTTTCTCTAGCGATGAAATGCCTTTTCTTGCGACCCGGTGACCAGCAGGACCTTTTACGTTGTTTAAGGTCCGTCATTTTCTCTAAGGGTCGGGGCGATAAAGAAAAAGATAAATGCCTGTATTACATAACGTAAATTCCCAATTTTACTTTATTTATTCAATGTTAGTTCATTATCACCATTATTGGTAATGTTGATAATATCACAGACACATACACACACACACACACACACACACACACACACACAGAAAGAGAGCGAAAGTGAGAGAGAGAGAGAGAGAGAGAGAGAGAGAGAGAGAGAGAGAGAGAGAGAAAGAGAGAGAGGAGAGAGAGAGGGAGAGAGAGAGAGGAGAAGAGAGAGGAAGAGAGAGAGAGAAGAGAGAGAGAGAGAGAGAGAGAGAGAGAGGAGAAGAGAGAGAGAGAGAGAGAGAGAGAAAGGGGGAAATTGGAGAGAGAGGGAGAGAGAGAGAGAGAGAGAGAGAGAGGGGGAAAGAAGAGAGAGAGAGAGAGAGAGAGAGAGAGAGAGAGAGAGAGAGAGAAGAGAGAGAGAGAGAGAGAGAGAGAGAGAGAGAGAGAGAGAGGAAGAAGAGAGAGAGAGAGAGAGAAAAAAGAGAGAGAGAGAGAGAGAGAGAGAGAGAGAGAGAAAGAGGAAACGACTCAAAATGGACTGGAAATTCCTTTTCTTGATTTTT